>NW_027266274.1:10162500-10375000 GCF_022045235.1 Haliotis cracherodii
CTTCGGCGTGACGAGCTAACGCTTTAACTACTAGGCTCCGCCCCTCCCGGATCATAAAGGACCAATGTTTTCCAAGGAAGTGAAAAAGGAACTCACTTGTTTTGACATCTAAAGCTGAGACCAAGACGGCCAGCAAACCAGCCACAGCTACTGGACTCATGAGGGCCCTGTCGCTGTGGTAGGGGCAGAGTGTGAGTGTGCCTTTACCAAGGTGAGTCAAGCCTTGTGCCAAGCGCACCATGAAGAAGTTGTTGGGATCTTTAGCATGGTACACTGCAAGCTGGCGCAACATGGCTGCTAGACGAGCATTGTTTGTTCCTGCAACCATAGAAGTGATGATGACTAGTGAATTAAAGCATCATGGTATAAACTTGAATATTCAAGGAAAAACATAACAAATGTGGGATACAGAGACGATTACTCTGAGCTAGTAAATCAAATTATTTTAAAGTTACTGTATAATGGAGAGGATAACTATACAGTGAGTGAGTTGGGTTTAACGCTGCTTTTAACAGTATTCCAGTTATATAGCGTCGTGTCAGCTTAATGTTGGAGGAAAGCCCGAAGTGATACAGGTCTCAGATGTTTACCACTTCGGTTAAACCCACGAGCACAGGTATGGTGCTGACAAACCTAGAAACATAATCAAGGCGAACCAGGATTCGAACCCACAATAATAGGTTTCTGACATGCCCAAGGGATGCAACTCTGCACAGCGAATCACGGCACCTTAGACGACTGGGCCACCCACGCCCCCACTATGCAATGATTGAGCAAGTGGACCCAAGAATGGGTTCCTGTCCATGATTCATCACCTATTTTTGGGGTGGTGGTGGGGTGTCATTTTCTAAATTTGAGAGTCATGATATTCCTGGCCATGCTGTTTGCTGTCAAATACACTGTGACTGTCAGTTATGTGAAAAACTTATGCGAATATTCCAGGAAATAACTGTCAAATACGAAGGAATTACACGTCATGTAAAACCCTGTTCTCTCATTCTTCTGACACATGGATACCACCTTGTTAAAGCCTGTCAGAACTCTTATGGTGCAGAGACACAGAGGATCATAATCAAGATTCAAAACCAAATCTGATTTCAAACCCACATGCACAATGATTTCAGGCACCTTAAATCACATTCCCCAGAGAATGAGTGAGTATGGTTTAACGCTGTTTTTAGCAATATTCCATAAATATCACAGTGGGGACACAAATGGATTCACACATTGTACTATGGGTATTGGGAGTGACGAGCAAACACTTTTAACCACTAGGCTACCCTACCGGAGAATGACAACACAAAGATGAAGCAGCTATATGTTCTGACCTGCTCCTGTGATTCCCATGGCAAGGATGGAGTTGTGAGCTACTTCAGGGTCATTGTCGTGAGAGAACTTGCTGAGTGTGTCCAGGATCTGGAGCTTGGGGTTGGACACAGAGATCAAGGAAAGCGCCAATGGCACAGCCCTCTTGATTGACATCTCTCCGTACCGCAACTGCAACAATCAGATGTTTCACGGAACGTCCCCTAGTATCATAATTAACCTAAAATTCTCAAAACATTTACAATGACTTATTTATCACTCAAAACATTTACAATGACTTATTCATCACCCAAAACTGGCTTCCACGGGAGCTACCACTTGAGTGAGATCATGCTATCACTCGCTGCTTTGAAATTGCATTACATGCTTTGCAGACCATTATGTCACTGGTTACCATGACATCACAATCTAATAACATCACTAATCCCTCTGCCACTGAAGCTGCTTAGCTGTTATTTTCAGGCTCAAGATACTGTTGTACTCTTTACAAACTGAAAAGGTTGGAGGTATTATGTTGGATGAACTAGTCGATACAACATTTATCAATGACTGTTGATATATTTGATATAAAAAGACACTCGGATGAGAATCTCAAAATCTCAGCACGATTTCAACCACAAATATGAAACAGTAAAAATGATCAATCTCCAAATAAAAAAAATCTTGCAATACTCACCAAATGCCCAAATGTACGGAATGACATTTCTGCTCCTATTTCTTCACCCATAGATATGAGAGCAATACCTAAAACTGCTATGCCTGAAAGTAAACAAAGAAGACTTGTATTACTGACGAGAAATTGAAAATAAAAGACCTAAGTTTCTGTTAAAGGACAATGCCTTTTATTTTTCGAAAGTTTCTTCTGTTTAATTTCAAATAATATGTATGTTTGCTGAACTTAGTTTGCAAAGTCGGTAAAAATAACAGTGCAAGTGGATTGTCAACATTTCAATTTATGCCCAATTTGACAACACAGAAACATTACTGTAACCATGACAACACATATGGGCAAGAATATCCTGTGCTTCAAAACGACAAATCATCCTTGTGCATCAGCCATTGAAAGTATGTAAAATGTCTGTGGCAACAAAAACAACCATTCACAGAGGTAAATTTACGAAACATATTCGTCGTAAAGTTGAGTATTGTGGCAACAAAAGCAACTATTCACAGAGGTAAATTTACGAAACATATTCGTCGTAAAGTTGAGTATTGTGGCAACAAAAGCAACTATTCACAGAGGTAAATTTACGAAACATATTCGTCGTAAAGTTGAGTATTGTGGCAACAAAAGCAACTATTCACAGAGGTAAATTTACGAAACATATTCGTCGTAAAGTTGAGTATTGTGGTAACAAAAGCAACTATTCACAGAGGTAAATTTACGAAACATATTCGTCGTAAAGTTGAGTATTGTGGCAACAAAAGCAACTATTCACAGAGGTAAATTTACGAAACATATTCGTCGTAAAGTTGAGTATTGTGGTAACAAAAGCAACTATTCACAGAGGTAAATTTACGAAACATATTCGTCGTAAAGTTGAGTATTGTGGCAACAAAAGCAACTATTCACAGAGGTAAATTTACGAAACATATTCGTTGTAAAGTTGAGTATTGTGGCAACAAAAGCAACTATTCACAGAGGTAAATTTACGAAACATATTCGTCGTAAAGTTGAGTATTGTGGCAACAAAAGCAACTATTCACAGAGGTAAATTTACGAAACATATTCGTCGTAAAGTTGAGTATTGTGGCAACAAAAGCAACTATTCACAGAGGTAAATTTACGAAACATATTCGTCGTAAAGTTGAGTATTGTGGCAACAAAAGCAACTATTCACAGAGGTAAATTTACGAAACATATTCGTCGTAAAGTTGAGTATTGTGGCAACAAAAGCAACCATTCACAGAGGTAAATTTACGAAACATAATCGTCGTAAAGTTGAGTATAGTGGCAACAAAAGCAACCATTCACAGAGGTAAATTTACGAAACATAATCGTCGTAAAGTTGAGTATTGTGGCAACAAAAGCAACCATTCACAGAGGTAAATTTACGAAACATAATCGTCGTAAAGTTGAGTATTGTGGCAACAAAAGCAACCATTCACAGAGGTAAATTTACGAAACATAATCGTCGTAAAGTTGAGTATTGTGGCAACAAAAGCAACCATTCACAGAGGTAAATTTACGAAACATAATCGTCGTAAAGTTGAGTATTGTGGCAACAAAAGCAACCATTCACAGAGGTAAATTTACGAAACATAATCGTCGTAAAGTTGAGTATTGTGGCAACAAAAGCAACCATTCACAGAGGTAAATTTACGAAACATAATCGTCGTAAAGTTGAGTATTGTGGCAACAAAAGCAACCATTCACAGAGGTAAATTTACGAAACATAATCGTCGTAAAGTTGAGTATTGTGGCAACAAAAGCAACTATTCACAGAGGTAAATTTACGAAACATATTCGTCGTAAAGTTGAGTATTGTGGTAACAAAAGTAACATGTACAGAACAAGAGTTCCTGAATTTTTCTTGTCATATACAATTGTTCCACAAGGCTGTAGCATGATGCCAATGTGAGATGAACGTCCAACTACCTTGTTGTATTGACAGGTCTGGCCCTGCTGGTTCCTTCTCCTTCTCCTTCTTATCATCCTTCTTCTTGTTTTTGTCTTCCTTCTTCTCATTGTTATCCTGGAATAGATACCACTGTAAGTACAGTTTTCTGTTTTCTGGAGGTGAGGTGGTGAGGTGAAATGAAGATACCCACCTTCCCAAGGCAAGGGAGTTAACCGACCATAAAAGTCTAGTTTCCACCCTTGCCGAACTAGGCCGGAATTATGGAGTAACACATTGGCTGGACTATCAAGTCTATTCATAGTCTTATCAAAATCTGCCATGTAAATTTCAGTCGCTTGCAGGATTTGCAAAGCATGACAAAGCGTTGACAGAAATTGTTCAAATCTTTTCATGTTTATGATCAAGGTGCTCAAGTAATTTGATGTTTTTTGTGAGGTAAGACTTGTTCTATTACACTATAGATGTTGATTATCGATCAGAGAGTCTTGACTGAGCATCCTCATTTTGTTTGAAGCAAATACAAGTTTGTTCGTTGTTTAACACCGCACTCAGCATTATTACAGTGGAATGTAAATAATTGAGTCTGGACCAAACAATCCAGTGATTGACATCATGAGCATCGATCCACATATTTGGGACACGATGACATGCATCAACCAAGTCAACAAACCTGACAAGCATAATCGCCCCTTATGACAAACATGGGTTGCTGAAGACCTATTCTAACCCGGATCTTCACGGGTCGCAAATACAAGTAATATGTCATATAATTGGTCAATAGGAGGGACATTGAAGGGACATAACTCATAATAGCCGTAATGGCGCTACGATTGAGCCACAAAATTCCAGACAAGTTTGGCAAGGGTGGAAATTGGACTTTGTAGTAAGTTAACTCCCTTGCCTCGGGAAGATGGGAGATACCTTGCTACAGTGTAAGGCTTAAAAAAATAAAACACTTGGTTCTCAGGCAATGACTTTTGAAAATATAGTGCGCGCAGTCGGTGGTTTTGTTTGCTTGTTCAAACTCGTACATAACCAAATAAACAGTTGTGTACTATCAACCTGGGAAAGGGCCTCAGTACATATTGCTGCCATGAACATCACACGTGCTATATTAGATTGCATTTTTTAAGTATTAGGATTTATTTGTTTTGAAAATGGAAATAAAAAACAAAGTGTGCGGCAGACTTTATGATTGTGTGGGCGGTGCCCGAGAACCAAGACTATTTAGCCTAACATGAATACCCACTCAGTATATTGACTGAGCCAACCAGTCCTTGTTTTAGCCCCTTAATGCTGAGCCCCAGGTAGGGTAACAACACGGACTATCTTTAAATGTCTTTGGGTATGACGCGCCAGGGACTGAACCCGCGATCTTCTTCTCTTCTGCAAATAATTGAGTCTTGACCAGACAAACAATGATTGATATTGTGAACATTGATCCTCGTCATCAGGGCACCATGTCACAATGAATCAAGTCACAGAGTCTGGCCACCTGACCCATTGGCTTGCCTCTATTTTTGGTCAATATCAAAACAGTAATATGACTGAAAAATACTGCATATGAACAGCCAGAGTCACGCGTCCAGGGACGATACAACTCACAGAAATGCCCTAATCCATGTCCTAATACTTCGAGAGATTTCCGGAAATATAGAGTTTAATATCATGAACATTGTTACCATACCTGATCTTTCGAATCGTCATGTTCCGAACATATATGTAACAGGTGTTGAATCTTCAGAACATTACCAGTGCCTGGAAGTCAAGAAGAAACATACTTTACAAACAACACCAAGATGTATCAGATCATACAAACTGCCTCATAGTGTACATAGTCTACCCATGGCATTTGTTCTCTACTTCTCACAAAACACCAATCATATAATGGAATTTGTTCTCTTTTTTTCCAGATTGCAAATGGCTAGTCTGGCAAAGAAAAGAGTTGTTCTGATTATCAACTACATAGCTGCCAACTTTCCCAAATTACAATTAGTAATTTGTTATGATCATCTGGACGGGGCATCAATACCTGATGATATTGTGAGGGTGACAACAAAACAGCTGTGTGATTCACAAACTCAGTTGATAAATGTATCGCTTAGTTTCCATCTTGACTACAGCAACTTCCAATAATACAATAAGAGTGTTTTGATTTGACATATGCAACACTTTCAACAGATTTCATTCAAGTAAAAAAATAAGATGGTCTCACATTTATAGCAGATGGTGTAAGGCTAAATACTGACCCTCTATGAAAAGTTAGGCCTTGTGATTATAGTTTTGTAGATTGGCATGCTATTTATGTGAAATAAGGAAGAAAGTATATTTTCATGGTTTAGTTGCAAATTCGTAACAAACACTGAAAGAATTGGGGGTTATTTAATTCCTTTTGAGTAGCACATACATATGTTTGCTGAACTTAGTTTGCAGAGTTTAGACAAACAGTGCAAGTGGAATGTCAACATATTAATCTTTGCCCAATTTGACAACACGGAAACATTACTGTAACCATGACAACACATTCTGGGCAAACATAAAGATGATATCATGTCTGCAGCTAAATCTACCATGGAATCTGCACATTTTGTATGAGATTGTTAACCATGTTTTTGGAGTGTGTGAAACTCATGTGTGTTTCAACAGCACACGGTTCATGAGCAAGCCGACAATGAGAACTATTTTAAAGTCAGTCTAACTGACACATTAATACACAGTTCCCCAAAACAGAAATACAATTTAATGTCACATCTGACATGCTACCTTTGAAAAGTCTAACACTGGAACACACACAACAAAAAAATATAATGACCCTCGTTTCACCAGTGTCATTGAAAATATAGGCCTTGTGATCATATTTCATAACATCATCATCATCATCTTCATCATCATCATCTTCATCATCATCCTCTGTACATACCTGCATATGCACAGACATCAACCAGCATGGTGGCCATTGACTTGAGTGGCTCCCCTACAACCTCCAGAGCTACAAGTGTGGCATCCACAGCGTCTTGTTTACCTTCACGTACAAACAGGGGACATTAAACATTCAGTTGAAAACTTTTTATAACACAACCAAAGTATGTATTGAAAAGCACAAATTTTCAGTGAAATAAAAGGCAAATGCAATCTTCAAGGGATTTGTTGCACATAAGTTATTGTAGGCAGGGATGCAAATTCGTACTAGCCTACTAGCTTTAGTAAGGAATAAATAATTTTAAAATATCCCAAGGGCTAGTAGAATTTCAGACATTTTACGGGTAGTCCTAATATTGTGAAACTTTAACTAACACAGAAGTAACCTTAATCTCTCTTCCCTAAATTGCTTGCATATGACTCGCTGACTTGGTTGATGCGTGTCATCGTATCCCAGCTGTATAGATCGATCCTCATGATTTCAATCACTGGATTGCCTAGTCCAGACTCAATTATTTACAGATCGTGTCATATGGCTGGAATATTGCTGAGTGTGGCGATAAACAACAAAGTGGCATTAAACAACAAAGTAACAAACTTGAATTTTCTCAATATGATTTCAACTGACTTCTTACCTAAATAAGTTAATGCAAGCCCAAGAGCTAGGTATCTCGAGTATGTGTCTTTCAGGTCTGCTTCTGACCTCTCCATCATTGTCTGAAGAACTGTAGACGTCACATCACCATTGCAACTTCCAACTGATATCATGCCACAAGCCAAGGCAGCCATACCTATCACCTGCAAACAACATATTTTCACATTTATAACATAATACATACTTCCATTTCACACATGATCAGGCGTAAAAGATGCAGAACTTGGCGTCCTTACGCATTTACAGACAAATACATTGTTTGATGAACTTAGTTTGCAAGGTTTATACAAACAGTGCAAGTGGAATGTCAACATTTTAATCTTTGCCCAATTAGACAACACAGAAACATTACTGTAACCATGACAACACATATGGGCAACTACGTCGTCAGCTGATCAACAGGTCACCCTACATAAACAAGTTTCTCTCAATTCTGTTGAACTAAATATTCTCATTACCATCTTGGTCAGAGGATGTTGTAAGGGAGAAGCACAAGTATCACTGATTACAACCATAAATGTTTTAGAAAAGCTTTGGCAAGTACATATATAAACTACTCAAAACAAGCTGAAGAACACCCAATTCTTTCACATAGCTTCACTTAATCTCATGACAGGCAAACCATAGTAATATAAAAAAGTTGGGATTATTTAAGTCCTTTTGAGTAGTACATATATACATATGTTTGCTGAACTTAGTTTGCAGAGTTTATACAAACAGTGCAAGTGGAATGTCAACATTTTAATCTTTGCCCAATTTGACAACACAGAAACATTACTGTAACCATGACAACACATTCTGGGCATCTGTATTTCATAAATATGACATCATGTCTGCAGGTAAATATATCTTCAGAGGTCAATAGCTCGAACATGCCATGGAATCTGCAGATGTTCCGGCCTTATCACCCGTGTCATTAACATAACACATTTCGTATCAGATGGTCAAGAATGTTTTTGGAGTGTGGGAAACTTATCTTTAACAGCACACAGTTCATGAGCAATGCAACAGTGAACAACCATCTAAAATCAGTCTGATACATTAATAAACAGTTCCAGAAAACAGAAATACAAACTTTAAGTCACATCTGACATGCTACCCATGAAAAGTTACCTCGGAAAACACAAACATAACTAAAAGATATTATTTTGTAGGCCATAGGTAAGGTAAAGGCAATAGGGTAATTTAATATAATACAAAGCATACATGTATGCTGAACTTAGTTTGCAGGGATTAGACAAACAGTGCAAGTGGAATGTCAACATTTTAATCTATGCCCAATTTGACAACACAGAAACATTACTGTAACCATGACAACACATTTTGGGCAACTATATCTTATAAAGATGATATTATGTCTGCAGGTAAATATATCTTCAGATGTCAAAACTGAAGTGTGCCACGGAATCTGCAGATATTCTAGCCTTATTACCTGTATCAATAACACATTTTGTATGAGATGTTACCATGTTTTTGGTTTGTGTGAAACTTACCTTTAAAAGCACACGGTTTGTGAGCAAACAAACAATGTGAACCATTTTAAAGTCAGTCTAACTGTGTATTAAAAAAAAGTTCCCTAACACAGAAACTGAAAGTCAGATTTGACATGCTACCTTTGAAAAGTCGAACAGAAAAATTCAAACTAAACTAAAAGATTTAATATTGTAGGTTATAGGCAAGTGAGTGAGTTGGGTTTTACACTGTTTTTAAGTTATTCCAGTTATATCGTGGCGTGTCAGCTTAATGTGGGAGGAAGCCCGAAGTGATGCAGGTCTCAAGACGTTTAACACTTCGGGAATGGGTATGGTGCTGACAAACCTAGAAACATAATTGAGGCGAACCAGGATTCGAACCCACAATCATAGGTTTCTGGCGTGTCCAAGGGACGCAACTCTGCACAGCGAATCACAGCGCCTTAGATGACTGGGCCACCCGTGCCCCCCAGGCAAGGAAAAGGCAACATGGCAATTAGGTTTAATATAAACCATACATGTATGCTGAACTTAGTTTGCAAGGTTTATACAAACAGTGCAGGTGGAATGTCAACATTCTAATCTTTGCCCAATTTGACAACACAGAAACATTACTGTAACCATGACAACACATATGGGCAGGTACATTGTCAGCTGATCAACAGGTCATCGTGTTCCAACAATTTGAGTTTGTCTCAATTCACTAGTAACAACTATCAGTCACTTTAACAGGATCAGGACCAAAACTGGTGATTTATTTCAAGTAGATAAAGTCAAAGTCATACTAATACATGTTATCATGGTTATAAATACAAAGAAAAGTGTCTTAAACAGATTAATACCTCATTAGTTGTAATATATCTATAATTTCAAGATCTTAACATAAATGTTTACGACAGAAATGAAACCTTTCTTCTCAAGTTGTGCATTCACAATGATGATGACAGGATAATCTGATTTATTATGTTTAACTAAGTCAGACAAGAAAATAATGTCTTAATTATCATCTTGGTCAAAGGAAGTCATAAGAGAAGAGTGATTGAGTTTGATTTTATGCTGCTTGTAGCAATATTCCAGCAATATCACAGCGGGGAACACCAGAAATGGGCTTCAAAAATTGTATCCATGTCGGGAATCGAACCCGGGTCTTCGGCGTGACGAGCAAACGCTTTAACCACTAGGCTACCCGAACACCCCTCATAAGAGAAGAGGCACAAATAACACTTAACACCTTAACATGTTAAGAAAATTCATGTTCAAAAGTATATATTGTATGCTGAACTTAGTTTGCAAAGTTTATACAAACAGTGCAAGTGGAATGTCAACATTTCCATTTATGCCCAATCTGACAACACAGAAACATTACTGTAACTATGACAACACATATGGGCAACTACAAGGATAGCTCAAATATGCCATGGAATCTGTAGATGTTCTGGTTTTCTAATCTGTATCATAAATATTACCCATTTTGTAGGAGATCATGAACCATGTTATTAACATAGACATATAGGTGTCTGTAAAACATTACAGAAACCATGACAACACATGTCATAACACATGCAATGACTTCCCTGATCATAACTAAGGTGGCATGTTGAATTATTTGTGAAATACATGATCTGGCGAAGTTCACAGGCTGCAATAACATCTATTAATTACTTCATCTACTGTCTGTGCCAAATACTTTTCAGCGGAGGAAACTAACATTTATAGTCCACTAGTCCTTATATGGAAAACATATAGAAACACCCTTAAAAATGGCAAATTTCTAATAGTCCTCATGATACCTTAACTATTAGGCAGTTTGGCAAGGACTACAGGACTAGTGCCAATTTCTAATGCTGCTTATAGATATCTAGCCCCAACTTCGCTCTAAGCATACTTTTCAGTGGATTTTAGTGTCATCATGTGGACTATCATTAGCTGAGCTAACCAGGTCAAACAGGATTTTACTAAACCTAAGTACCCTTGTACAAAACAACCTTAGCGATAGACTGTTGTAAGTCTATGTTAAAGTATGGTCGTTACGATCACCTTAGTGCTACGATCGCTTTGTACAACGGCTTCAGTCAAGTGGCTAAAGACACAGATTGCATGTATATATAGTGTTTATTTGATTTTTCTTGGTCCACACCTTCCCGGGGTACTGAATACTGATAATGAATAGCGTCACAACCAACAGCTAACTTCATACCATCATCAAATACGAGTGAGTGAGTGAGTATGGTTTTATGCCGCTTTTAGCAACATTCCAGCAATATCACGGCGGGGGACACCAGAAATGGGCTTCACACATTGTACCCATGTCGGGAATCGAACCCAAGTCTTCAGCGTGACGAGCGAACGCTTTAACAACTAGGCTACCAGACCGCCCCCCCATCATCAAATACGACTTGGACTATGTAATAACCTATTTAACAAGAAAACTGTTCCCTCAACTTAAACTGATCTAAACACGAAAGGAAACACTTGACATAATACAAACCTCCATAGATGATTTAGTCTCTCCTAATACTGGCAGAATGAGACTGAGCACATCTTCACGGTTTGAACCAGCATACGCCAAACCAAGACTGGAATAGAAGCATGTCATCTTATAGCAAGTAAAAACAGTGCATGTTGGTCTTCAAGAATCTTACAGACATTCCAGTGAGCTAGACTGCAAGTACATACATGTTGAAAAAAACCCAGAAACGATTGCTAATATTGTATCTGATTAAATCAATTGAAAAGGATGCAGTTATGACATCTAATTAATTCAACTGAAAAGATCACAAGTTATGATATCTGATTAATTCAACTGAAGACTGCAGTTATATGAACACCAAATAATTCAGCACAAGAATAACAAGCAATGCTTACCCCACTATGGCTCCTATCCTCATGACATTGCTGGTGTGTACAACGTAGTCAGTAAGCAGGGCCAGGGCTGGGTCACACTCATTCCTCACTCCAGAATTGACAATACCACACGCGAGGAGGGCACCAGCCTACATGATAAACATAACCATGTTACCTTGATGTAACTTCACAATCCGATTTCTAATTTATGTTCATATTTCATTACCAATTCCATCTTTCACCAGTAAGAATCTCACCTGAATATTGTTCATTTTCGGCAGCACTGTATATATACTTGACCAAAGCTAACTAATCATAAATGCTACACAAGTTCAAGAATAGATATCATGCATCTATGTGGTGTGGTGTGGTGTGGTGTGGTGTGGGACACACTGCACTGAGCAATATTCCAGCTACAAGACAGTAGCCTGAATGAAATCGAATCCAGACCAGACAATCCAGTGATTGATATTATGAGCAGTGATCCACTCCGTCGGGGCACATTAACACATCATCAACCAAGTCACCAAGCCTGACCACCTGATCCATTAATTCAATCCCAGAATCCCTAAAGGTTTGGTAAATGCCTTTTCTCAGATCATAAAACCAGTCTGCACCTACCTTGATATGATCCTCTGCAGAGTAGAGGTACTTGTCAATCTGTGTGAGACCTCCATCAACATCCCACAGCAGAATCAGACCAAGAGAAGCTGTCGCACTCAGCATACCTACAGCATTCAGGCTCAGTTGAGATCACAAAATAATAGTCAAGTACTGTCAACTGATTGTAAACATACCACAAAACATGTCACATTTTGACAAGAGTACTGTAGAAGCCGAGGTGAAATTGGGTTTAACGTCGCATCCAAGATTATTGCACTTACATAGCGATGTGCATGCACGTGCGTGTGTGGCTGCTTGTACTAGTCTGAACTGATACTGATTTATAGTGCTAGCCCACTGAGATACCATGAGTTTAACATGAATACACCACTCAAGACACAGTATACTGACTCCGAGCCAACCAGTCATTGTTTAAGCTCCTTAATGCTGGGCGCCAGACAGGGTAACAGCAAGTAACATCTTTTAACATCTTTTGGTATGAAGGGGCCAGGAATCGAACCACGGACCTTCCACTCTCTGGGCGGATGCTCTATCACTAGACCACAGATTCAGTCAGTGCTGTATAAAATGGCATCTATACTCACGTCAAAACGTTAAAATTTCCAACACATATGTACATGCGAGTGTCCAATTAAGAAATTCTCATGATAGTCTTAAAAATACATGTAGGGGCCGACAGATGCAAATACCATAGCAGAGTCTATCTTTATTTTTAACTAAGTACCCAGGAACAAAAACTTGAAACAAAATCCTAGCATACCATGTTCCTTGTTCTTGTACAGCCACTTGTTGCCATCCTCCATAAGAAGCTTGTCTTGACCAAATGCAGCATTGACAAACCCATTGACAAATGAAGATGCCAGGTTTTGGCGGGCCGAGTCCACATTGGAAGGACCAATAGAAGAACCTGAGGGAATGACAGATATCGGTTTGGTAAATCAATATTGAACCATCACATATGGATCATGACACCATACATCAAAATCTCATCACTTTTAACAGATGCTGAGGATGTGGGCTGCAGACAGTTTGCAAAATAAGTTTGAAGGATCCAAGTGGAATGACAATTAACATATACATGCCCAATTTTACCTTCAGAATTTGGTGCCTGTCTGCACTTTAGCCTCTGATCTAAAGTCTGAGTCTGGTAACATCTTGTTTGGGTTAGTAAGTTCAGCTTATAAAAGTCTTTATGATAACACTAAATTACCAGCCTGAGCCAAAAAGCCCTTTCGAGACTACTCTATTTGTTTTGTTTGTTGTTTAACACCCTATTCTGCAATATTCCAGCTATATGACAGTGGTCTGCAAATAATAAAGTCTGGACCAGACAATCCAGTGATTCATATCATGAGCATTGATACATGCAATTGAGATATGATGACAAGCATCAACCAAATCAGCGAGCCTGACGCCCAATCCCATTAGTCGCCACTTACAACAAGCAAAATCACCTTTTAGGGCAAGCATGGGTTGCTGAAAACCCTTTCTACCCCGGGTCTTCATGGGTCTTTGAGACTAGCCCACCTTTGGCTCTTAGCATAATTTTTATTAGAATTTTGTGTTAGTATATGTACTATTATAAGCGGAGTTTTAACCAGAACAGAATTTTACTAGATTCTGGCTTTGGACAGTCACAGACTGGAATGCACAAAAAAGGTTTGGGCTAGCATACTAAAAAGTGTTTGGCACAGACTGTAGTGCAGTCACCACAACATAAATCATAATTCTCTTTTCACTATGGGAGGCAAAATTTTGAACTCTACTTACGATTTGGCTCAAGATGACTCTTGTAGATATCCTCTGGCACCTTAGCCTCTATGATATCCAACTGTAAAAACATGATATATATTTTCATGTTCTCAAAAACAACTTCCAAACAAACTGAACAGGGACTTCTGTTTGCCTGTTTCTACAACCATGTAGCATCACTGACTAAATGTATGAAAAAATTAACTTCATTGTCTAACCCTCCCTAACCTATCACTTGTTCATAAAGGAAACAAAATGTATGACGGACAGAAATGTATGCTGAACTTAGTTTGCAATGTATATAAATTGATACAATGCAAGTGGAATGTCAACAATTTACTCTTTGCCCAATCTGACAACACAGTAACATGGAGTTACCATGACAACACTCATGGGCTGTACACTGTATGAGTAAATGTGGGATTGTTAAATGCACTTGCCTCTCTAGCAAGAGCCAAGAAGTTGTTGTTCAGGTGAGCGTTGGACATGATCTCCATGAGCTCATCAAATTCTTCCATGTCATCATTCAACTCCAGGAAGATCTGCTGGCGACCAAGCATGTAGGCAAGTTGTTTCTGAATTGTCCTGTATGAAGAATAACAATATATCTTGTCAGAGGGATGCACAAAGTATGTAATCTAGACAACCAGTTGTCGGACTTCAGCGATAGAAACTTAACATTTTTGGTCCACTAGTCCTTATAATGAATAATATATAGCAAAACCCTTAAAAATGGCAAATTTCTACTAGCCATTATGATACCTTAACTATTTAGGCAGTTTGGAAAGGACTATTGGACCAGTGCCAATTTCTAACCCTGGACTTTAATTTTGTGGAAGCCTCGGTGGCTGAGTGGGTTAGATCGCTGACTTTGTGTGTTAGCGATTAGGTGCTTCAATCTGGCAGTGTGGGTTTGACTCAACCCAAATAGTATGACAATCTGTGCTTTACTCAGAAAGTGTTATCCCAAATATAACATTTGTTAAATAACAATAACAATAAAAATAATTAAAAAAATAATAATAATAAAAGATAATAATATGCCACACACCAAAGAGTACTCAATGCGTGACATTATAACCCCCGGTCAATGATTGAATGAATCACTGTGCACTCTAATTTCATTCTCAGCTCCCTGGGGAGTATATAGCCTCAGCAGCCTTTGAGGCGCAAGAAAGTTAACTGTCACATTAACATCTCATCCTACCGTGTACCTATTCGCTGCTGGGTGAAGAGGCATATTTCGAACAAAGTCACTTGCCCAAAGAGATACCACATGTGCTACATGTGCTTCAGTGTGGGGCAGGACCAAAACCCAAGAAACTCGTAGCAGCCAGGTGCTGAACACCGTCACCTATCCACCTATTCTCCATGACCAATGTTTCTTAACCACTCCTGATTTATGACATGAGCGCTGTTCACAAGACCACATGCCACCATGAATGACTGAATAGAATTTCTTCTAAGCTTGTGTAGATACTGGGTAATGCTCATATTTGATGGACAATTTTCATTAATTACACTAAAAATAACTACAGGGATCACTCTAGGAATGTTCTGACACAGGCCCTTAATCATGTTAATGTGAAAATTTCACATACTCCAGATGAACACCCACACACAGCAAAATGTTTAAATGCCCCATTGTATTTGAAAATGTGAGCCTTTTTTCAAACTTAAGGGCTAAAAGCACAAAGACCCACCCTAGAATTATCCCTGTGTTATCATAATAAGGAAGAGTAGAAAATTTACTCGTTTAGAACAGCTTTCTACACGCATGTTAAAATTCTGCAGTGCATTTGACAAATTATGAGGGAGAAAAATGCAAAAGTCTGCACAGTCGATATTTCTGCAAAAGATTCCGCGGAATCACAGAATACAGCAGGAACTGCCATGTCACTGATGTATGCTGATCTTAGTTTGCAAGGTGCATATCAGCTCAGTGCAAGTGGAATGTCAACAGTTTACTGTATGCCCAATTCGACAACACAGACTCACACAGATGTCCATGACAACACATATGGGCAATAACACACATCGATGTAATAAATATCACAAAAACTGATAATATCTACTCACAGATCCTTGCAGGACATGAAGATCTCTTCAACAAGTTTCAGGTCATTCAGCTGCATGGCAAACCTAAGAGCTTGTGGGAACTGCTTGAACTTTCTGTACAGCTCCACAGCAGTCTTCAGGAGCACAATGTTCTCAGGGTCAGGAACATATGGCACACAGCTGAAAATCAACAGGTTTGCAGGTGAATCACAACCAGGATTCATTTGTTGTTAAATTTCAGAGATCGAAGATGAGATATTGTATGTCAGAAACATATAGGCTAGAGGAAACTTTGAATTTTATGATAAAAAATTTCAGTTCTGAAATAACTGCTTGTCCGCCTGCCAAGGGCTAGTAACTTTTCTGTGGGGCTGCTTGAAATTTTCCTCCACCTCTACTCCTTGTAGATTATCTAGTAATTGTTTGCATTATTTCAGCTGAATCATAACACGATTTCTTATATTTATAAAGTCTGAATGCAGGCATAAAACTTTGAAGACAGGCAAGCAACACTTATGGGTTGCCTGCCCGACTGTGTTTTCGGGTTAAAAAATTATTTTGAACACTGTTTATAGCCAACAAGGAAATACAAGGGAATCTATGTAGCCTGGTTGGACAGTTTCCATTATTAATCACATGTTTTTCCACCAACTTAACTGTAATGTAATGTAACTTTTGTATCGCGATACAGGGGTTTAAATTAATGGATTGTATCTTGGGGCTCATATTGGGATACAATACTGTATCGCCATATTGTATATTGTTTGAAAATGAATTGTGTGATGATGATGCAACTGAATATTATTTTACTTCATCATGCTCATGTCATCAATAAAAGGTTACAACTATTGTTCTAGTGGTTAGAAACTTGTGAAACACTCTTACAAGCCAATACAACCAACACCCATATGCAACAAGATATATCATTGCTAACCACATGTACTCATATAGGCAATAATCCCTTTAACACTGGTTACTGCCTAAATTCCTACCTTGTGAGATAGAGACACACTCTTGGGTAGGCGTTCTCATCAACATAGTCAGTGAGAAGATGTAATTTCTCCATCTCCATGAGAACATCACATGCCTCAGCCTCCGCATTGTGATCCATGTGGTAGGGTACAATAGCCTTGGCCAGACCGATCAGTTTGTCCCGCATATCAGTGTCCTTCTCTTCTGTGTCCTGCCACTCCTGGGCAACCTGACCGGCCAAGTGTCTGGAAAGGAACAATCATTTACGTGTGTCAACAATGTGGGCTTTATGAATAAAGCATATTCACAGGCATTATCAATAAGCATTTGCGATTGTCTGGTTTGTGACAAGGGCAGAGATGCCAACCCTAAATAAATCTTTGGAATAATCAGTGGGGTAAAAAATGTCCTTTTATGGAAAAACGAGTAATGTTAACAGTACATTGCGGGTTTTCGCTTCGGCTTCCAATTAGGTGAAACGAGGTCAAAGCTCCACACATTCATTAAATTCGTCCTGTCACACAAACTGCCAGAAAGGCAATGTGATGTTTCTAGTTTCAAAGTAATATCAGTCTACAGGTAAATAGTTTCCAGTCTGCTACTGCAAATATCCATCAACAAAATGACTTGAGTGTGTTTTAACATAACCAATCAGAGATATTGTATCAACGCGCAATGGATATTTTTACACTCTGAGAATTGAATGAAAGCATGGCTCATATTGTCTTGCTGTAGAATGCTTCATGTCACTGCTGCATCAACAATTTGCTCTCCGTGATATTTTATGCATGTATAATAATTCGTTAAAACAAATGACAAATATCATAGTTAGAGGGAGGACAAGTGTACTTCAAAGTTCCAAATCGTAACTATTACGTAAAAAGCGTAATGGTTGGCATCTCTGCAAGGGTACATTAAGTACACTAACTGGAACCATCATGTTGACATGTTGACAGTTATGTCCCTTAGACATGCCAGGATCCATTGATCAGCAATTTAAAGAAAAGACTTCCGCCCCAATTATGAACATGATGATGCTTGGTTTATCAGCACTATACATGTGTATGTCTCACACTACAGTGGAAAATGTTTAAAGCCTGCATATTTTGGGCTTTCCTTTCACATTAAGCTGATATGAAGTGAAATAACTAAAAATACTGTTCAAAACAGTGCTTTACCCACACAGAAATGCAAATGTTAACAGAAGTTACTGCATGAGGGTTCAATGCTGATTTCATCAATATGGCAGAAGATGCCAATGCTTTTAACAATCAAACACTAAGGTTGTCAGTAATATGAGCCCAAGAAAGACATTTGATACACATTCAATCTGATATGTACATGTACTACACAATCACTTATCTTGAACAAAGAACAATGGCGACCACTAGAGTAAACCATCCAGAATAATTTTGTTTGTCGTTTAACTCAGCACTCGGCAATATTCCATCTCTAAATCCTGTAAATAATCAAGTCTGGACAAGATAATCCACTGACCGATATTGTGGAAAACGATCCACAGCGTAAGTGTACGATGACACCATCAACCAAGTCTCTGAGTCTGACTACCTGGTCCATTGGCTGCCTCTTACAACAAGCAGAAGTTGCTGGGGCAACCAGAATCACAAATATTATGAAGCAGGGTACAAAATTAATATGAGTTCGCTAGCCCGAGACAAGTAAAATTCAAGAAGGACTAGTGACATTTCCTTGCGTCTTTGTGCAGATAATTTTTACGGACAAGTGAAAACAAAAGTTAATTTGTAACCCTGTTAAGATCAAAAGTTCAACATTACATTTGAAATCACATGCTAATGATAAAATATTTACATATAGTGCAGCATGTTAGCCGTGTGGAAGACCAAGTTTGCTTACCTTACATATTCATGACCCCATGAACCGATTTCTTCCTTAGACCCCTTCAGACGATACTGAAGGCTGTCACGGCCATCACTCATAGTCATGCCAAGAACAGAAACAATGTCGGCACAGAAATTCTGAAATTGAGCATTAAGATTTAACAAGGGAAGCACTCATAAAATACACATGCCATGTGGATAACTCAGAACTATGCTTACCTTATTCGACGTAATAAGCGCCCCGCTCTAATAAGTGCCCACGGCGACATTAGCTAAGATATTGGCTATTGAACAATCCCAATCAGCACCCCTTCAAAGTGATCAATGAACACAAGACTTATCTATTCGCGTATAATACGCACTCGTGTGTTTTACGCACCCTTAATTATGGGCATTTAATTCTGGAAAGATATATCTGTCGTACATAAACATTTCAGGCTGTCAGCATAAACCACGAAATTTATCTTTTAACTCTGTTTTTTTCCCCACCAAAATAACATTCTAATAAGAGCCCCCTATTTCTAATTTTGAGAGCCCCCTGGGCGCTTATTACGTCGAATACTGTAATTTGAACACACAATCAAATTAACATCGTACATATGGAAGTTATTTGATTGCAGGACTGAGTATCATGACTAAATGTTATTACTGGTCATCACTATTTGGGCTAGAAAACTGTATAGGTCAATTCTTATAGCTGATCATACCAAGATAATTGGATCCTCTATCCTACAATTTCAGTCCAGAATCCACAGTGAACAATGGTGAAGGAAGTCCGGATTACTCAGATTTTTCTGGAAGATTTCATTGATCAATTACAGAATGAAAATTTGACTAACGGGATCGGGTGGTCAGGCTCGCTGACTTGGTTGATGCATGTCATCGATCCCAATTGCGTTGATTGATGCTCATGATATCAATCACTGGATTGTCTGGTCCAGACTCAATTATTTACAGACAGACGTCATATAGCTGGAATATTTCTATATAATATCCTTAACAAGGAGTCAGACAGTACTGATAGGAAATACCTACCTACAGAATTCCAGCCAACTCACATTTGTATCTTGTATTTTGAAACATTAAATTTGGAATTACAAATATTATCCAACAGTTAGTCTTCACTTTTACTATTACCTCACACAGCATTCTTCATTGACCAGGATTTGTCGAGCTTACCTTAGTTTCAGTGTCCTTGATTTTCTCATGTATTTCCTTCATGGAGTCATAGTGCTGGCGAAGAAACTTCAGTGGTTTGGGAACTGACGTCATTGATGTTGTAGAAGCCCGAATTAGAGATCGTAAACTCTCCAAAGCAGGTTTGTACAATTTATCATCTGATTCCTGAAGGGAAATATGTAACAATCAGTTAGCAATTGCAGTATCATACACTTACAAACAAAATAGACATGCAACTTACAGGTGATGTTTACACTATAATCATGATAATACAGTCTGCGACTTGAGCAACTTGTCTGAAGCCAGATATTTATAAAAATCTGTTCAGTCCAGTAAGATAACTTAAGTCCATACAACTAAAACCATGAAAACAGACTACTAGCCGAACTTGGCTCTTAGCATCATTTCCAGAAGAATTTAGTGTCATGCAGACTATTATTAAATGTGCATGCTAGACCAAACAGAAGTTCACAAGACTCAATCTTCGGAATAATGACCAAAGTCACCTGTAATAGTTAAAAAAAAGAAAGAAAAAAAGTAACTAATGACAATAGTTACATTACAAATGCATGAAATATACGTCTTTGAGTTGCTCATGTTTCTAAATATACTCCTGACTGTCCCTGAGCATGCTGAGCATGCTAAACAGCTGCTCTACATTCATTGCTCAATTCAGAGAATCATCATGATCACTACAGAAACTGAATATCTTAGTAATCATAAATACAACGGTTTTATCCTGTTAATGTTTTCGGTGATTTGAAGAATTAAAAAATTGAAAGAGTTATCACAATGAATATGATGTATACATGTGCCAAGCTAAAACACATTTGACGCAAACAAACAAGTTTTGGGTATCTTCAAAAGATATAATTTGGAAGTATAACTGAATATATTTACAGTTATAACAATTACATTTTGAGTGCATCGGGTAGAAATATAGAAATTTCAGCACTTTAATATTAACAGAAAGCACAGGCACCAGGCATCATCACATGAGGAATAATTCACTTATTGCCTTCTCCACATTAATCAGGTTAATGACTTATACACTCCTACCTTCAGCCTCTCCACCAGCATGTCCAGTTCTTCACTGAGTAATCTGTCCTCTTCGGACTGAAACAAAAGGGACCAATACGAGTTCAGTACAAAGGCATTTTATCTTTACCCGGGCAAGCAAAGTTTTGGAGTTTAGTTCTAACCCTGAATACTTGACACACATTGAACATACATTACTTTGTCACCGGTGTTTGCTGATTAAAATAATTTCTTTTTTAAATCTGTTTCAAATTTAGTAATGCAAAGGGCTCTGTGATTACAATTTCACCATATAAACAAGGCCGGTACCACGAAAACAGGGGTCACACTCGTGTTGAGCACACGTGATGCCATCACATCTTTCAACATAATCAGCAAAGAAAGCTAATTGGGTTGCACGTGTTGAAAATAACATCAGCCTTAGATCACTAAAGGATAATGCAAAAGCAATATCCGAAACATTGTCAACCAAATCTGCAAACTTCAGCTTGACGCCTCAATACCGACATGAGCATAAATGCTTGATATGACAAGGCAGTTTTGAATGCTCGATGTTTGCTGTCCGTTGGTTTAAGATTACGAGTTGACATCAATAGGAAATTGAGCTAATTAAGTGTGAATTAATTGACCAGGTAATTATGATTAAAACTACCATTTCAATGGGTTCCTGTTTATCATCTTCCTTCTTTTTTTCGTCCTTTTTCTCAGACGCTGTAGGCTCTTTCTTTTCCTTCTTGTCCGCCATGTTTGTAGAATAACGCTGATGAACGAGAGTGCGAGATTTGGAGAGAAACAATACATTTCCATACAATTAATAATGTTTGACATGTGCAAAGTAGTTTTCATCATAAAAAAATAGTTTCATTATAATATAGTTCTTTTATTTTAGATTTTATCATTCCATAAATATATTGTGGAAGTAATACACATGTTGTATTACATAATGTTTCTCAATTTTGCACAATCATTATTAATTTTATTTATTAATTATTTTTAGAAATGTAGTTTATATATTAATACTACTATTTTGTATTATTATTAAGTTTTGCTTAGTGACAAAACAGCAAAAGCACATGTTCAAAATATGAGTAGTTGTTGTGTAGTGTTAGGAATATAGTATTACCCATAGACCAATGGGGCAAATATTTTTGACGGACGCCAAAGGAGCACTTGCTACAAGCGAATAGGAATAATCAACGGTAAAAACAATATTTAAGAGCATTTACTTTTGATGTATTATATCTTCTCGACGTTCTTCGAAACAGCGAATATTCGTTGGAAGAAATGTGTGTTACTTTTGTTTTATTTGTAAATTTATGTCAACATATTCACGGCACCATCCCTCAGTTTACACGTTTCCAAGACAACTGTAAGAAACAGCTGATGCGGTTATAAAGTAATAATTCAAATGATCGGTTTGTCCATGTTTATTTCTGCATTGGGCGGTTACATGTCACTGTATCGCTTCTTCATTCATCATTTTTCGCATAGATGGTATCGATACATCTAGTTATCAGCTGATAATGTTTAACATGATTAAATCCGTACGCTGAGCTATTTAAAGTTTTCGAACAGATTATCATCTGCTTCCTTACATATGCATTTTTAGGTTTCCTGAATTTAGCTTATCTTTTGTTTTCATTCCATTTTTAGAATCTAGAATATATCATTGAAAGGTCTTAGTTTAACTGACTGTTTTAAATATCAAATCATTAATATCGTTAATTAACTGGGGTCTAGACTAATCAATTTATGACCAAACCCATCTGCGACGGTTCAATCCCATTTGTGACACGCTCTGTTTTTGCCAGTTATTGTAGAGGATATGGTTATCATTTATGACAATATTTACTGTTGCGATGTAATAATCCAACTTACTTCTAATAGGCAGGAGAAAATATGCTGAGAGCTTGAGTCACAGTTTAGAGTATGACTATAATACACAGGACCATGTAACTAATTAAAACAATAAAAATACAAAAAGTCGCTAAAAAAATCATAGACGAGTGAGTGCAAAGGCCAAGCCACGTCTATGATTTTTTTTGCGAATCTTTTTATTTTTATTGTTATAATTAGTAACATGGTCCTGTGCTCTATATTATCGTGGGCTCTATATTATCATGGTATCGGTACATCTCATATTTACATACACATCGACTGATGTAAACCACATAATCCACACGTATCACACCACAAATGGTGATGCTGCGATAATATAGAGTTGCCTGCCCTTGAGTCGATTATGACAGGTACTTTGTTTACCAGACTCAGCATCAATCAATCCTACCTGATGTGTCAAAAACGTTGAACAAAGAACAAGAAACAGTTTGCGTATGACATATTCCAGGGCTGCATTCCAAGACACATTCAAAATTTCGTCATAAGGGATATCTTTTTAGAGCCCCCCCCCCCCCAAACATCCTCTTTAATCATATTTCCCCAATCTTCAAACAGGAACTTGTATGTACATTTGTTACGTTTGGGATGAAGAGACAGGTGATGATATGCTAAATCTGTATGTCTGTGTGTGTGATTGACAGACTGTAGGTCGAAGATTTAAAGAGTGGTGCTGTTTAACTTTTCATGTTTTAGTCTAATTTGCACACACAATAGCGGTAACATTTTGTTAATGGGTATTCATAGAAATGTCAACAATGCCCATGTTTGGCATCGATGAATATTCATGTTCAACCAGATTTACAACTGGTTTTCGTGTCATTTATTTACACTTTGATATATTAAACAAAGGTAATAAATACAAATTAAAATACTGCACTATATAATATTTCAGTTATGGATTCTGTGTATGTGTGTTCATGGTATTTTTCTAAATTGTACCAGATGATACACAATGAGTGCTTGTTGTAAGAGGTGACTGCAAGGATTGGGTAGACCATCTCGCTGACTTGGTTGATGGATGTCATTGTATCCCAATTGCATAGATTTGTGCTCATGATGTTAATCACTAGATTGTCTGGTCCAGACACGATTATTTGCAGACCACTGTCATATAGCTAGACTATTGCTGAGTGCAGCGTAAACAAACAACAAATCATTGAGAACAACTTAATTGTATTCTGTCTTTTTTTAACGTGATATTCATCAATCCATATGTTTGCAGAGCTCCAGATAAGCTTTTGGTGTTGTTGGTATTTTACCCATGCATTTTAAAATCATTGGGTATCAGTAATTCTATCTGGGTATTCAAATTTCTGTTACCCACTAGTTTTTACACATGTGGGTTTTTAAGTTAAATATTTAAAAACACTATTCATGTAATCCCTGCAAACTGGTGTCGTGTGGGTTCGAGAGCTTTATAGGACTCAAAAATACCACAATACTTCCACAAGAAAGTGTGATGGCAAATGATCATGATGTAACTGTCATCGTGGAGTTTGGCAAGGTTGACGGAATGCCCGTTAATAATTTCAAAATAAGTTGCTGATTTGCTAATCGAATACGCAGGGTACTTTACAATATTTTGATGATACGCACAAGTTTTATTTTTGTAGTGTATGTGTAATGTTCGTTTGCGTATTTGATACTCTTCGATTTTATTTTACTAAGTATTTCTGCATTTCTGATGCGTATTTTACACAGATACGCAGCTTATCTGGAGCTCTGATTTGATGATCTTTTATGTGGTTTGCAGACACAAACTCACCATGGCGTCGTCAGGAGAGTGTGTCAAAGTCATTGTGCGATGTCGCCCCATGAACGGCAGGGAGAAAAACTTGAACTGTAAATGTGTTCTGGCCATGGAGAGCAGTCGAGGATCGTGCCAGATCACTAACCCCGGAGATGCGAAGGCCCCTCCCAAAGCGTTTACTTTCGATGGCTCCTATTTTACAGACTCCACAACAGAACAGATTTACAACGATATTGCCTACCCACTTGTTGAGGTTAGTCATTGATGTACTTAATGTATACAATTGTTTTATAGCGATGCATCATGAGTATTTCACAATCAGGCAAGGGAGTTAAGTGACTATTAAAAACCAGTCTTAATCTTTGCCGACCCGGCTGGAATTATGGAGTGACAGTTTGGCTGGACTATCGAGTCTGTGCATAGTCCAATCAAAATCGCGCTAAACTGCTCTGCAGATATTGGTCGATTGCAGGATTTGCAAAGTATGTGTACCACCAAATCGGCATCAACAGATATTTTCAAAACTTTTCAGGTTTTTAATCAAGGTGCTCGCATGATTTGCTGCATTTCGTAAAGTAAGACTTGTTTTATCACAATACATATAGTTCTATTATCGATCAAATCGTCTTGACTGGGAGCCGCCATTTTGTTTGAAGCATATGCAAGTGATATGAGAGGTGGAATCTGATTGTCAATAGGTGGGACATAGAATGGACATAACTCATAATAGCCACTGGTGGCACTACGATCGAGCCCAGAAATTTTTGTCTAGTTTACAGTCAGTTTGCTCTCTTGCCTAGGGAAGATGGTATTTCCACAGATTTGCATAGACAATGCTGCTCCTTTCACTTGAAACTATCAGACTTGTGACTGTTTTTGACACTGTTTGATAGTTCTTTGAGTCTATACACATTCAAACATATTGATTTATATTTTCATTCATAAGTAGATATAATCACACCTGTTATTAATACACCAACAATAAGTCATTTTGATTTACAATATGAAAATTTAAAACATATCAAATCAAGAGGATAATATATATATATCTAATATATTACATGATATACTTTCTAGATAATAATAACAGATTATTATTGTTGATTGGTTGGTTGGTTAGAACTAAAGCACTACCGATTTCCCAAATGGTTTAACATCAGGTTTCATGATCTCGTCTTGTAGGGTGTGACAGAGGGCTACAATGGCACAATATTCGCTTATGGACAGACTGGATGTGGCAAGTCTTTCACTATGCAGGGAATAACAGACCCCCCATCACAACGAGGAATTATACCAAGGTAACTGTATAAAGAATTAAAAATAGCAAAACTTGCTGAAGAATGAATGTGCTAATAAATGAAGGCATGATTGACTGACTTCTTCTGAAAATATGTACTCATATCTTTACTGAAATACTGTATGGCAATGGTGAAAAGTTGCTGAAATCTGCAAGTCACTCCTCCCTTTGTGTTACCACAGCTTCCTCAAGCCTTTTGTATGCTATACTCAATTATCTCCCTTTGGCCAGTTATCTCCAATAGACAACAATTTGTATCAGTGCTGGACAGCCGAGCTTGTAGATTATGTTCAGTACCCACACAGTGACATAATCTTGTGTTTTACCTTACCTGACGCTACATAGTGCCTCAGCTTCCCTACCTTATACAAAGAGACAGTTCTGGAACAGAGAGACTGTTGAAACAGACTATAGTCTGTGACCTGATACCCAGGAGTTATCCTTCTTGGTTTGTACTCCGTCATATTCATCTCTCTCTTTGCTGTCATCTGGGTTCGACCTTCCATCCAGATCCCTCGTTTCAGGAAGAAACATTACCCTTTCCTTTCAATGGATTTTTCTGACACATCCCATCCCATGAATGAAGATGTGCGGCTGCTCGTGGGGACGTCTTACCCCAGATCATCGGTTCCCATGACAGATGCTCAACTTGTATCCTTCAGAAGCTAACTTCAGAACTTCAGAACTTCAGAACAACTTCTCTCAGTTTTGGATTGGCAGCAACGCCAGCTTATTTATATGTCTACATATCAACAGTATTGCCTCGGCTCTATCACCATTGCTCAATGCACAGCTTTCCTGAACCAGTCTTCATGGGATCCTTCCGTCAGAAACCCAAATGATACGGCAACCTTGGTCAGGTCCTGCTCTCTTCCACAACCAGATCCCTCAAGTCACCAAGGATGCCAAGAGTTGGGAGGCGAATCAAGAGGGGTTTTGTCGGAGCATCGCCTATCTTTTTCACTATCTATCTAAAGGACCAGTCTCGCTAGGAAGAGCTCTCCCTTTCGGCCATAGCGCAAATCCCCCAGAAAGGACAGGGACACAAAGGTCCCTCTACGAGGAGGTTTCCTTGGTGGGAATTGCAGACGTAAGTGACTTCTCACAGGCACTGGATATCTGGCACCTCCTTCGGCCATTTGTCCCTGTCCAGTAGGACAAAGACTTCAGACTTACTGGAGGAATTGACAGTTACTGAGGGACCAGTTCATCACTTGAATGCCATGGTTTCCGCCTACATTTCCATTCCATTCCTCCTCTCACCTCAAGGCCACTTTAACCTTGTTATTGGTCTCTAGATCTTCCGGCTCTGCAGGCCAATGTTGACATTCTTATCACCAAGAATGCAGTGGAAGCCCTGGATGTCAACAACATCATTCTTGGGTTCTACTCCTCTATCTACCTGGTTCCCAAGAAAGGTACCGTGAAGATGCAGATGATTCACAACCTTGCCATCTTCATTCAACACTGCCGCCACATTTCCAGATTCTCACCATCTGTACATTTTCGCCACTTGATCCAGCTGATGGACCACCTCATCAGTCTGGAGCTGCTGGACACTTAGCTGCACCAGACCATCCATGCAGCACATCGTCACTTTCTTTGTTTTGTTTTTCAGACCATCACTTTCAGTGGAAAGTGCTCCCAATTGGACTTTCACAGCCCTGTGGTTATTCACAAGTATAACCAAGCTCAACTTTGCTTTTCTGCAATGGGGATTTGATTTGATGCATCATCTGGGTTGGGAGGTCAACTTGGAGAAGTCAGATCTTACTAACTCTTGCCACCTCGCTTACATCGGCAGCTGCTTTCTGACGAACCGCAACTTGATCTGAGTTCTGCCAGAACAGTTAGAAGCTATTTAATCAAGGGTTCAGCAAGCACTGTGTCAACCCCTTGACCTCCGCCAGTGGCAAACCCTTCTCAGTCATCTGACTTCTGCTCAAGATCTGACTGTTTCTGCGCTTCAACGGGAACTCCCATTGATCTGACAGTAGAGTTACGCCCATTTCTGGAGTAGTGTCTAGTTCCCTCCAGTGTCTTTCAAGGATGGTGGGGGGACCGCATCCAGTCTTTGGACTCCGGATGAATGCTCCTGGCATATCAGCAATCTGGAGTTGGAAGCGTTCATTAGGGCCATTCACCAATGGCAATTGACCCCCACAACACTGTGTACTGGTCATCTCGGACAACTCCACCGTAGACAACAAGCAGAAGTCGACTCAGTCAATGGCTCTATGAAACAGACTTTTCGTCTGTTTCTTTTCACTGACTGTCTCCCTCTTCTGGTCCAGGCCTGTCACATCCCTGGCTGTTGCAACATGATAGCAGACTACCTGTCCTGGCAAGATCGTCCTTCACCCACTGAATGGATGCTTCATCCAGAGGGCTTCTGACTCTAGTGTGACTGCCTGGGCATTCCCAGCATATATCTCAACGCCACACTGAGCAATCACCAACTGCCTGTGTACGTCTCGATTGTTTCAGAGCCAGCAGCCTGGGAGGAGGACGGTCTGACAATGTCCTGGATCAGTTTAAGCACGTACGATTTTCCATCCCCAGGTCATTCACAAGGCAGACCCAACCAGGCCTCTGAGTTAGGTTTAAGTCATGCCTTACTGGCCAGCAAGAGTGTGGTTTCCCAGTCAACTCCACCTTGCCGGAGATCCTGTCCTGTGTCTACCACCTTGGCTTCTCAGCCCCCACCCCAGACGGCCTCATCCTGACCCCGAAGTCTACTCTCTTCTTCATTGTCCAGGGTTTCAAGTTCGGGTCTGGTTCGATCGGCGGCCATGTCTGCCTTGGTCTCTCCTGGGACAGTTCCACATCCCGCCACTTTCGGAGATTGTCTTCCAGGTTGATTAACATGATCTCACCTCTGCCCAACCGTGTCACAGCAGAGGTGACCTTCAATATTGTCTTCTTTTTGCTCCAATCGGTTATCATTCGTGTGTATCGACATGCTGGCCTGCCACCTCTTGTCAGCTCACAACCCACATGAGGTATGAGCCTCATCTCCGTACATCTGCAACTGTATTTGCCAGAGATCTCTTATCTCTGCAGTGATGTTGAAGGAACTCACAGCTTTGGACCACTTGTCCTGGCCCAGAAAATACTCATGGGTATTAGGGCATGGACTATAGTCTGTTTCAACTGTCTGTCTGCTCCAGTACTGTCTGTTTGTATCCTATAGGGAAGCTAAAGCAGGTCGTTTCAGGTCAGTATACAAACATAGTGTTTAACCCGAAAGGCTCATTTTTTGTGATTTTCTTCAAAAGATAAATTGTCCAATGAGGATTATAGGGCAAAATGGATCCCAAGTACTCACTCCATGCTTGATGTACAAGGCTAGAATACCCATGGCTGGTTTGACCTTACAGGAATGGACCAATCCTTGCCTTATCAACTCCTGTGCAGTCCGAGGATAGGGGCTTCTCACCCCAACTTCCACCAGTATCATCACACAGTACTCAAAGCCTCATTATGACATTTTGTACTTTCTCTTTGTTGAATTTCAAAGATCTGATTCAAATTTACTATATACTACTAGCTTCACCTAAAATGTTTTTATGTTGATATTAGTTTTTATTCTATTCCAGAGCTTTTGATCATGTTTTTGAGACAGTGTCAATTTCGGACACAACAAAGTTCCTCATCCATGCCTCCTACCTGGAAATTTACAATGAAGAGATCCGAGATTTGTTGGGCAAGGATGTAAAGGCTAAGCTAGATCTGAAGGAACATCCAGAGAAGGGCGTCTATGTTAACAGTGAGTAGCAGTAGGACACATAGTGATACAGAAGATACATTACATTGCAAGTTATAAAAGCAACTGTTCAACGGTCAGCTTGCGCAGATTCTCTAGTATTTCCCGGTTGGCTGTATATGGCATTTACATTGCAAGTTATAAAAGCAACTGTTCAACGGTCAGCTTACGCAGATTCTCTAGTATTTCCCGGTTGGCTGTATATGGCATTTACATTGCAAGTTATAAAAGCAACTGTTCAACGGTCAGCTTACGCAGATTCTCTAGTATTTCCCAGTTGGCTGTATATGACATTTACATTGCAAGTTATAAAAGCAACTGTTCAACGGTCAGCTTACGCAGATTCTCTAGTATTTCCCGGTTGGCTGTATATGACATTTACAGTGCCCTCGAGCGTGTTTCTGCAATACAAAGTGTCAACTCAGATTTCTGAAATTTAAAAACAAATGATTCAGGGTTGTGATTAACCTGCAAAAAGAAAGAATATCAAGTTATGAAATAAAAGTACTGTATCAGGATACAAATCGTATCGCACCCATGGTTTCGGGATATGTATCATATCTCATCTCACCTCTCATTACACCTCTAGAGACCTGTTTTGGACGAAAATAAACCAAACTCAAAGTTGTGTTATGCAGTGGAAGGCGACAATCACATGTCTACCTTACGTCCTAACTCCACATGAAATTATACAATTAATGGGGAACTAAAAGTGATTCTCTCATGACATATATGGGGAACTAAACGTGATTCTCTTATGATGATATATGGGGAACTAAACGTGATTCTCTTATGATGACATATGGGGAACTAAACGTGATTCTCTTATGATGACATTTGGGGAACTAAACTTGATTCTCTTATGATGACATAAGGGGAACTAAACGTGATTCTCTTATGATGACATAAGGGGAACTAAACGTGATTCTCTTATGATGACATAAGGGGAACTAAACGTGATTCTCTTATGATGACATATGGGGAACTAAACGTGATTCTCTTATGATAACATTTGGGGAACTAAACTTGATTCTCTTATGATGACATAAGGGGAACTAAACGTGATTCTCTTATGATGACATAAGGGGAACTAAACATGATTCTCTTATGATGACATGGGGAACTAAACGTGATTCTCTTATGATGACATATGGGGAACTAAACGTGAATCTCTTATGACATATAGGGAACTAAATGTGATTCTCCTATGATGACATGGGGAACTAAACATGATTCTCTTATGATGACAAATAGGGAACTAAACATGGTTCTCTTATGATGACATATGGGGAACTAAACGTGAATCTCTTATGACATAAGGGGAACTAAACGTGATTCTCTTATGATGACATATGGGGAACTAAACGTGATTCTCTTATGATGACATAAGGGGAACTAAATATGATTCTCTTATGATGACATATGGGGAACTAAACGTGATTCTCTTATGATGACACAAGGGGAACTAAACATGATTCTCTTATGATGACACAAGGGGAACTAAACGTGATTCTCTTATGATGACATAAGGGGAACTAAATATGATTCTCTTATGATGACATAAGGGGAACTAAACGTGATTCTCTTATGATGACACAAGGGGAACTAAACATGATTCTCTTATGATGACACAAGGGGAACTAAACATGATTCTCTTATGATGACATATGGGGAACTAAACGTGATTCTCTTATGATGACATGGGGAACTAAACGTGATTCTCTTATGATGACATATGGGGAACTAAACGTGAATCTCTTATGACATATAGGGAACTAAATGTGATTCTCCTATGATGACATGGGGAACTAAACATGATTCTCTTATGATGACAAATGGGGAACTAAACATGATTCTCTTATGATGACAAATAGGGAACTAAACATGATTCTCTTATGATGACATAAGGGGAATTAAATGTGATTCTCTTATGACATAAGGGGAACTAAACGTGATTATGGAATAATTGAAAATAAAAAAACTATAGTAGGTACATGACCACGAATGTAGGAATCGACTATTAACTATAGGATTAAGTACACACTTTACATTTATAAGGACCAAGAATATTGGTCAACTTTATTGCTATAAAGACCACAAATATTGATCTACAACCACAACAAATAAAGTGTGTCCTGCTCCATCGAATGAAAAGCCTACACTGACAATCGCATTGCACCACGTTTCAGAATCCATTTTCTGCACATGCAACGAATGCCACGTTCTGTTTTCCGCGAAGCATGTGGCACTTTTATAACTTGTGCATGTTACATTAAGCGAAACAATGTTTTGTTTTGTTTTTATCACCTCTCCTCAGCAAGTTGTTTCATTTGATTTTTTCTTGGTATGTATTGCCAGGTTTATCTATGCACCCTGTACACAATGTGAAGGAGTGTGAACGCATCATGGAGAAGGGATGGAAGAATCGGTCCACCGGGTCCACTTTGATGAATGCCGACTCATCACGCAGTCACTCCATCTTCACCATCTGCATGGAGATGGCCACGGAGGATGATGAGGGGGAGGAACATATACGTGCAGGCAAACTCAACCTGGTGGACTTGGCAGGCAGTGAGAGGCAGGGAAAAACAGGTAAACAGTCTGTGACCGTCTTTGTTGTGATTGGCAATCTCATATTTATATATATATGTATGTCCACCTTACAGTTAACTGACTATAAAAGTCCAGTTTCCACCCTTGCCGAACTAGGCTGGACTAACAAGTCTATGCATAGTCCAATCAAAATCGCGCAACAAAATAGAAATTTGGTTCGTAAACTGTCATGGAGATTTTGGTAGATTGTATGATTTACAAAGCATATGCACCGCCAACTCATTGTCAACGGATATTTTCCAAGTCTTTTCATGTTTTTGACCAAGGTGCTTGCGTGATTTGATGCACTACGTGATGTAAGACCCATTTTATCTAAATATAGATCTTGATTAGGCTCGCTGACTTGGTTGATACATGTCATCGGTCCCAATTGTGTGGATCGATGCTCATGATGTCAATCACTGGATTGTCTGGTCCAGACTCCATTATTTACAGACTGCCGTCAGCTGGAATATTGCTGAGTGCGGCGTTAAACAACAAACAAACAAACAAATCTAAAGTGCTAGTCCACTGAGATACCATGCTGCAGTTTGACATGGACATCATGAGCATTCATCTCACTTAGGCTTTGCTTCCACATGAAGCTGCTCCCAGGCATCATGATATAACTGGAATACTGTTCAAAGCGCATTAAACTGAATTCACTAACTGTTTCGCAGGTGCCACAGGTGATCGACTGAAAGAGGCCACTAAGATCAACCTGTCTCTCTCTGCCCTGGGTAACGTCATATCAGCCCTAGTTGATGGTAAGTCAAAGCATATACCATACAGAGACTCCAAGCTGACCCGACTGCTGCAGGACTCACTGGGAGGCAACACCAAGACCATGATGGTGGCCTGTCTGTCTCCAGCTGACAACAACTACGAGGAGACCATAAGTACGCTCCGCTACGCCAACAGGGCCAAGAACATCAAGAACAAGCCCAAAATCAATGAAGACCCTAAGGATGCTCTCCTCCGAGAGTACCAGGAGGAGATCGAGAAGTTGAAGGCCATGCTGATGGGTCAGATGCCACTTGCTGATGGCTTTTCTGGTGAGCAGATGTTAGACAGAAATTAGTTGTCATTGTTTTAAATTTTTTACTAAGGAACCGCTGTGTTTACTGGTTTGTATACCGCAAATTTGCCCTGATGATAACTCAGCTCATTTTATTAACTATCATTTACAAGTGGCCTTGTGGTAAAATGTTTGTCGAAAGTCATGTCATACCAAAAGATGGTACTTGTTGTTACCCTGCCTGGTGCTCAGCATTAAGGGGATAAAACAAGGACTAATCGGCTCAGAGTCAGTATACTGTGTCTGAGTGGGGTAGCCATGTTTAACCTTGGCATGGTATCTCACACTTTACAACAGGTATTGGTGTGGACAAGTGCAAACAGCCCCACACAGAATTTATATGTCGCTGTGGATGTATTAATGAAATAATATTGAACGTGACGTTAAACCCCATCTCAACTCATCTCTTAATTTCGGGGCAGCATGGGTGGCTCAGTCATCTAAGGTGCCGCAATTCGCAGTGCAGAGTTGTGTCCCTTTGGCACGCCAGAAGCCTATGATTATGCCACAGTTATGTGTCTGATTTGTCAGCACCATACTTATGCTCGTGGGTTTGGCCAAAGTGGTAAACGTCTGAGACCTGCATCACTTCTCAAACATTATTATGATACTCCGTGATATAACTAGAATGCAGTTCAAAGGGGAATTAAGCATAACTCACTCATTACATTTGGAAGACGACACTACATACTCTTTCGTGGTTTAGGTGTACAGAAAGCAGCCCAGGCCAAGGCTAGCAGACAGTCACCAGGGGGCGTCACAAGGGAAGAGCTGGAGGCAGAGAAGGAGAGACTGAGAGAGGTAGTGTAGAATCTGCAGGGAGAAATACTTAGCACAATTCTGGAGAGCATGGATGGGGCTGTGGTCATCACGTCACACTGTGCAGAGTTCTGCCCCTTAGCTGCCAGGATCTGCTGTGTTGGTTTTGAAAAACTGGTTGAACGAAAAATTGTGATTCTGATCTGTCTGTTCCATACCAATTTTTGTGAATTTCACCAAAGATGTTATTTCTTGTATTTAGAGCTTTAAGTCCTTTTCCATGACATGCAGCGATATAATTTTAAGTTATACAGTGTTCACAGCACATTTGGGCCTAGTGGTTAAAGCGTTCGCTCGTCACGCCGAAGACCCGGGTTCGATTCCCGACATGGGTACAATGTGTGAAGCCCATTTCTGGTGTACCCCGCCGTGATATTGCTGGAATATTTGCTAAAAGCGGCGTAAAACCATACTCACTCACTCACAGCACATTTAAATCCAGACATACTCCCTCACTTTAGTTTTCCTTTAAGTGGACAGGGGCGGTCAGGTAGCCTAGTGGTTAAAGCGTTCGCTCGTCACGCCGAAGACCCGGGTTCGAATCCCGACATGGGTACAATGTGTGAAGCCCATTTCAGGTGTCCCCCGCCATGATATTGCTGGAAGATTGCTAAAAGCGGCGTAAAAGCAAACTCACTCACTCACTCACGTTAAGTGGACAAAGGTTTATGTTGTATTTCCCCCAAATACAGCACATTATGGTAAATGATATTTCAATTGCTAATAAACATACACAAAAAAATGTCAATCAATTAACAGGATTTCAGATCACTCATTTCTAGGACATTGACCTATCTTGAGACATTATGATTAGATCTTAGTGCTCGCTACTGCTACACTACACAAAGATTTGAGGACACACCATTAGAGGTTGCATCAGAATTACCTTTCAAGCACTATGACTGACAAATGAAATGACTAACAGGAAGTCGACATAAGCCAATGAGAAAGCAGCTTTCTTGAGGTTTACGGCAATAGTTTTAAACTGGTGACTTCCATTCTAGACTAGGCTTTCACGGCCGAGATTGTATAGCAGTACAAAAGTCTCTCAAATGTTTCAATGTTTCAAATGTTTATCCTACTGAAGCGAGAGATAGACGATGATATTGACGGACAGCCCGTAACTGTAATTCAGAATGCCTTGTATTAACCTTTTCATACTCCAATGAACGCAAACAAAGAGAAAGTCAATTCATGATTATATGATAAGAGGTCTGTTTGTCTTCAATGTCTTGATACATAAGTCATCTAATGCACTGCAATTCGCTGTGCAGAGTTGTGTCCCTTGGGCAAGCCAGAAACCTATGCTTGTGGGTTCTAATCCCTGTCATCCTGATTATGTTTCTAGGTTTGTCAGCACCATACCCATGCTTGTGGGTGTCACCTAAGTGGTAAATGTCTAAGATCTGCGGGGCGGTGGGGTAGCCTAGTGGTTAAAGCGTTCGCTCATCACGCCGAAGACCTGGGTTCAATTCTCGACAAGGGTATAATGTGTGATGCCCATTTCTGGTGTCCCCCGCCGTGTTATTGCTGGAATATTGCTAAAAGCAGCATAAAACCATACTCACTCAATCACTCTAAGATCTGCATCACTTTGGGCTTTCCTCTTTCAGCTGACATGCAATATATTCCTGGAATACTGTTAAATGTGGCGTTAAATCCAACTCACTCACTCTTCATGAGGAGCAGCTGGGATGAAGGTTCAGAGAATACTTTTCTGTGTTTCCAGGAGTATGAGACACGGATGAATGACATGGCAGATAAGTATGAGATGGAGAAAGTTGGGAAGGCCAAGCTTGAAGAAGACATGACCAAGCTCCGTAGCTTTTATGATGATCAGCTGCGGTCAGTGGACGGTCAGCTGGCTCACTTGCCTCCATCAGCAGCAGGTAATAGTTGCACTAATTTCCTCTTTCCTTTTGATCTAATCTTTTCCATACTTGCTTCTTCAAAAGTAAACCTTTTAAATAGATAGTGATAGTTGTTTAACAGCTTCAGCTTTGTAGATAAGTACTATTCATTTTCTTTCATCTTTTTGCTTTGATTTCTAAATTTAAAAATGTAAGTACATATCAATAAAAAAATGAAGAATAAGATTTGTATGACAATGAAAGAGGTTACCGTATTCAACGTAATAAGCGCCCAGGGCACTCTTAAAATTAGAAATAGGGGGCTCTTATTACAATATAATTTTGGTGAAAAAAAAAAGATCTTAAATTTCATGGTTTATGCTGACAGCCTGAAATAATACAAAAGAAATGTCTGTGCGTATTATACACGACAAACATATGTTTCCAGAATTTAATTGCCTATACTTAAGGGTGCATATAACACAACAGTGTGTATCATACACGAATAAATAAATCTTGTGTACATTGATCAATCGGAAGGGGTGTCAATTGGGATTGTTTACCAGCCAATATATTAGCAAATGTCACTGGGGGCACTTATTAGATCGGTGCGCTTATTACATCAAATACGGTATTTAGAATGATGAGACTGGTAAGTAAAAGGATGACATACCGTAGAAAAGCTTTAAAGTACAGAATATTTCTATGGGTCTCTTCAGTTTCTCACAGCTCAGCTCTTAGAATTTCAATCTGGGACGACTTAAAACTTTGTTGTCGTGACGGACATAATTTTATTCGTTGGTGAGACATTGTTCAATGTGTTGATGTCGTCTAAGTTTGTAAAAGATCAATATTGATGTGAAATTGTTTTTGATCCTCAGTGCAACAGTGATCCTCATATCGGATAGTCAAGTCAATTTGTTGTCATACATATATATACTTTTTCTAGAGCAGCTGGTCATATGCAGGGTTTAAATATAGCTAACAATATAGGGTGTTGCTGTGTTTGCAAAAAAAATATTTGAAGGTGATGCAAAAAATACTCTTTACAAATAGATTGATCATGGAAATATATTATAATCTCCAGCAAGAGTGCCATGTAACAATACATTTGCCTAAAGCACAATGGCGTCAATTAAGGATGCTTAAGAGAATTCAATTCATTTTCTTTATATATCAGCTTGAATTATTTTTTTGGTTATGATCTACTTCTTTGTAATCATGGTCATGTGATTTGAAATTAATTGAGATAAATGATTCACAGATTGAGTGAGCAAAAAAAAAATTCCTTAAAAAATGTCATTTTTGCTCAGAAACAACTTTTTCTAACTATCTCCAGATAGAAATAATGATGTCATATTCTAAATATTCTATTAACACCTTTATCCAACTTTGTTTGAAATGATTACTCTTTGAAGCTGAATGTATGGAAGAATGTTAATATTTCTTTGTCCATTGTGATATTGACATCCACTTCATGATGCTATTTCTCATGAACTAATTTCAATTACTAAAAGTTTGCAATCAACATGACACTGCCGTTAGAGTCCAATGCTATTTGAAGTACTAGATGTGCTATGTACACCCCATGTAATTGACTAATTGCTTACTACCTCATCACTGGCAGTGCTTGGAGAAATAGAGTGGTCACAAGAGGGAGTGAAGGACAGTGAGTGACAAGTTTGACTATTTCAGAGTGACGTGCATGTTGTTGATCCATGTCAGTTTCTTGCTCTCACACACCGGTTTACCTACACACTCACCAGTTTCACAGTTTGTTCGCCTTTTGCAATCAATCTCACCACAATTGACAACTTGTACATTTCTGTCATGGCAGAGTCAAATTACAATTCTAATGAAATAATTGTTAAGGATTGTATGTTTTAGATTCAATTGAACTGGTACAATGAATCATTGTCTTTTTGATATAACTCCAATTGGAGAATACCGTAGTGCACAATGGATGTTTAATATGGTTTGAATATTGGAATGTAGTCATGAAGACATTTCATTTCATCTCTGGTTACTTATGATTCATATGTTTAAATAGACATTTTGTATCCCCTTATCCCCATGTATACTACTGAAAGGAAGTTAAGGGCCACCTGATTCTTTCATGTCACTATGTTAATGTATCATGACACGTTAGCTACAGTAATATGAAAGAATCGTGGCATGACACATTAACTACAGTAATATGAAAGAATCGTGGCATGATACATTAACTACAGTAATATGAAAGAATCGTGGCATGACACATTAACTACAGTAATATGAAAGAATCATGGCATGACACATTAACTACAGTAATATGAAAGAATCATTGCATGACACATTAACTACAGTAATATGAAAGAATCATGGCATGACACATTAACTACAGCAATATGAAAGAATTGTGGCATGACACATTAACTACAGTAATATGAAAGAATCATTGCATGACACATTAACTACAGCAATATGAAAGAATCATGACATGACACATTAACTACAGTAATATGAAAGAATTGTGGCATGACACATTAACTACAGTAATATGAAAGAATCATTGCATGACACATTAACTACAGTAATATGAAAGAATCATGGCATGACACATTAACTACAGCAATATGAAAGAATCTTGGCATGACACATTAACTACAGTAATATGAAAGAATCATGGCATGACACATTAACTACAGCAATATGAAAGAATCTTGGCATGACACATTAACTACAGCAATATGAAAGAATCTTGGCATGACACATTAACTACAGTAATATGAAAGAATCATGGCATGACACATTAACTACAGTAATATGAAAGAATCATGGCATGACACATTAACTACAGTAATATGAAAGAATCGTGGCATGACACATTAACTACAGTAATATGAAAGAATCTTGGCATGACACATTAACTACAGTAATATGAAAGAATCATGGCATGACACATTAACTACAGCAATATGAAAGAATCATGGCATGACACATTAACTACAGTAATATGAAAGAATTGTGGCATGACACATTAACTACAGTAATATGAAAGAATCCTTGCATGACACGTTAACTATAGTAATATAAAAGAATCATTGCATGACAAATTAACTGTAGTAATAATAAAGAATCGTGGCATGACACATTAACTACAGTAATATGAAAGAATCATGGCATGACACATTAACTACAGCAATATGAAAGGATCATGGCATGACACATTAACTACAGCAATATGAAAGAATCATGGTATGATACATTAACTAGAGTAATATGAAAGAATCATGACATGACACATTAACTACAGTAATATAAAAGAATCATGGCATGACACATTAACTATAGTAATATGAAAGAATCATGACATGACACATTAACTACAGTAATATGAAAGAATCATGGCATGACACATTAACTACAGTAATATGAAAGAATCATGGCATGACACATTAACTACAGTAATATGAAAGAATCATGACATGACACATTAACTACAGCAATATGAAAGAATCATGGCATGACACATTAACTACAGTAATATGCAGGGGTCCGGAAAATTTAAAATCCCAATCGGACATTTACATTTATGCCACGCCCCCTTCAAACAGCGTGTTTTAGTACGACTTTTTACACACAAATTACAAGTTGTTACGTATTCATAATATGATGAATTATGAATTGTTTCAATTTAAATTGTTTAATTCACCGGACAATTGATAACAAATAATATCATTTTAGATATATATGGAAAACATACGTTTGTTTCTGTTATAATAACGATCTGTCAACGTTGTGAACGGTCTAATTAATATTCATGAGTACTCAAGTGTACGCGTTGTAACATTTGGATCGAGACTATTATCCCATATTTGGTTATCACGTGACCTCACGGGAAAAGTTTTTTTTTTAAAACTAAAGATTATTTAAAAACAAGACAGATAATATAATCATAAATCCTAAACTATCGTTGATAGCAGAAGTTATTTGAATACTTTTTCATCTGTACTTAATTATTGACCATAAAGAAATTTGATATCGATCGTCCGAGAAAGCAAAATGGCGGTCAATCAAGATTCAATATACGACTAGCTACTGAAAACAATAAAATCTGCAAATCCTCGTTGTATGTCAACCAAGTGAAAGTCGTTAGCCACGACTTACAAAATGATCATTCAGACTTTGAGGGTTTGGCAGATCCGCTCGACTGATCAGCATCGGTCGACTGGCTGTCGTCACGCTTTCGCTTCTTGACTGAGGTTACGTATCGTAGCATTGTGAGGATAATGAGGTACATCGATGATGCAAGGTATTTATGTACAGTTGTAAACACATTTTACTCAAATCAACAAGAAGTTCTCAGTAATAAATCCTCGATTAATCAGTGTCAACTCAGTTTATTGCCTATTACAGTGATTGACCGATTGGACTATCATTCTAGGTACGATGTATTTACAGCAATCAAAACAAACAAAGCTTGTCCGTGTAGATAATCTTCATTGTGTTACAACTGCAGACAGAAATTGCTCAGTCCTATCTGTTGATCATGTCCGGTCAAAATTTAAGAATGTCCGGACAGAAAAATTTAAATGTCCGGTAAGCAATATTTTAGACCGGACATTTGAGATTCCCAATCGGACATGTCCGGCGCATATGACGGTTTCCGGACCCCTGGTAATATGAAAGAATCATGACATGACACATTAACTACAGTAATATAAAAGAATCATGGCATGACACATCAACTATAGTAATATGAAAGAATCATGACATGACACATTAACTACAGCAATATGAAAGAATCATGGCATGACACATTAACTACAGTAATATGAAAGAATCATTGCATGACACATTAACTACAGCAATATGAAAGAATCATTGCATGACACATTAACTACAGTAATATGAAAGAATCATGGCATGACACATTAACTACAGTAATATGAAAGAATCGTGGCATGACACATTAACTACAGTAATAGGAAAGAATCATGGCATGACACATTAACTACAGTAATATGAAAGAATCATGGCATGACACATTAACTACAGCAATATGAAAGAATCGTGGCATGACACATTAACTACTGTAATATGAAAGAATCGTGGCATGACACATTAACTACAGCAATATGAAAGAATAGTGGCATGACACATTAACTACAGTAATATGAAAGAATCATGGCATGACACATTAACTATAGCAATATGAAAGAATCATGGCATGACACATTAACTACAGAAATATGAAAGAATCGTGGCAACACATTAACTACAGTAATATGAAAGAATCATGGCATGACACATTAACTACAGTAATATGAAACAATCATGGCATGACATATTAACTACAGTAATATGAAAGAATGACACATTAACTACAGTAATATGAAAGAATTATGGCATGACACATTAACTACAGTAATATGAAAGAATTATGGCATGACATATTAACTATAGCAATATGAAAGAATCGTGGCATGACACATTAACTACAGTAATATGAAAGAATCGTGGCAACACATTAACTACACTAATATGAAAGAATCATGGCATGACACATTAACTACAGTAATATGAAAGAATCGTGGCATGACACATTAACTACAGTAATATGAAAGAATCGTGGCATGACACATTAACTACAGTAATAAGAAAGAATCGTGGCATGACACATTAACTACAGTTATATGAAAGAATCATGGCATGACATATTAACTACAGTAATATGAAAGAATGACACATTAACTACAGTAATATGAAAGAATTATGGCATGACACATTAACTACAGTAATATGAAAGAATTATGGCATGACATATTAACTATAGCAATATGAAAGAATCGTGGCAACACATTAACTACAGTAATATGAAAGAATCATGGCATGACACATTAACTACAGTAATATGAAACAATCATGGCATGACATATTAACTACAGTAATATGAAAGAATGACACATTAACTACAGTAATATGAAAGAATTATGGCATGACATATTAACTATAGCAATATGAAAGAATCGTGGCATGACACATTAACTACAGTAATATGAAAGAATCGTGGCAACACATTAACTACACTAATAAGAAAGAATCGTGGCATGACACATTAACTACAGTTATATGAAAGAATCATGGCATGACATATTAACTACAGTAATATGAAAGAATCATGGCATGACACATTAACTACAGTAATATGAAAGAATCGTGTCATGACACATTAACTACAGTTATATGAAAGAATCATGGCATGACATATTAACTACAGTAATATGAAAGAATTACACATTAACTACAGTAATATGAAAGAATTATGGCATGACACATTAACTACAGTAATATGAAAGAATAGTGGCATGACACATTAACTACAGTAATATGAAAGAATCATGGCATGACACATTAACTACAGTAATAAGAAAGAATCGTGGCATGACACATTAACTACAGTAATATGAAAGAATCATGGCATGACACATTAACTACAGTAATATGAAAGAATCATGGCATGACACATTAACTACAGTAATATGAAAGAATCATGGCATGACACATTAACTATAGTAATATGAAAGAATCTTGGCATGACACATTAACTACAGTAATATGAAAGAATCATGGCATGACACATTAACTACAGTAATATGAAAGAATCATGGCATGACACATTAACTACAGTAATAAGAAAGAATCGTGGCATGACACATTAACTACAGTAATATGAAAGAATCATGGCATGACACATTAACTACAGTAATATGAAAGAATCATGGCATGACACATTAACTACAGTAATATGAAAGAATAGTGGCATGACACATTAACTACAGTAATATGAAAGAATCAGATGGCCTTTTACTTCTTTTGAGTAGTATATATATGTCATCAACTAGAACTATTGATTATAATTCATTCTAGAAACAACAGTGATGCCTCTCAAATTTGATGGCAGTAGAAATGAAAACAACTTTTATCTGAAAGCGTCAATTTCGAAATAAGGCTGATTACACACAGCAGTGTCATTGAGACATGTAACTCATTTCACTTTGACTGACACCATCCAGAACAGTAGAAGTTGTCAATATCAGTTTTATTACACATACCAGGCTTTCTGTGGCCAGGCTTGTGTTGTTAATCAATTTCACATGCATTTGCTTGTATAATGTGGTTATTTTGAAATGATTTCTTTTTCAGCTATGCTTGCAACATAGGGAATGTATCCTTGTGCTTTGAATACCTAGAAAATATAATGCCATTAATAGTATGCTTGTATATGCTACTTGTAGCTTATTTGTATCGTCTTGGTAACTGTTGCACAGGAAAGCTACATTATTATCATCCTTTTGAAGAACATTAATGTTTTTGCTGTTTTTTTATATTTTTTATTGGTATTACTGGTTATAAGTGATTTGGCTTTTTATGTGTTCTGAAGTTTTAGAATGGGAATGTTTTGTTTTGTTCCGTAGACCAAAACTTAAATTGATAAAAGCAATTTCACAGTGACAGTAAACGTAGAGGCCATGTCTCTTAAGTTCTGTTAAGGAGTTTAACATGTTGTTTAAGAGATTTCTCACCACAACGAAGACCGGGTTCTAATCCACACATGGGTTCATTGTGTGAAGCTGGTTCTTTTGCATGGAAATGCCTGGAATATTGGTAAAAGAGATGTAATGTTAGTAATCGGGGACGTTTAATTTTTGCACTCAAAATCACATTTATTACTTGTTTCTTATTCAACTTGACAAGAATTCATAGTTTAAAAATACCATGAATCGATATGTGGCAAGTCCACTTCATAACTGATAGTATATATAGTGATACTGTATGTGAGTTAAGAACAAATTGGGATGGTGGGGTAGCCTGGTGGTTAAAGCATTCGCTCGTCACGCTGAAGACCTCGGTTTGATCTCCACATGAGCACATTGTGTGAAGCCAATTTCTGGTGTCTCGCGGCTGCGTTATTGCTGGAATATTGCTAAAAGTGGCGTAAAACCATTGTCACTCACTATGATCAGATTACGATGAACACTCATGCCCTCTATGATGAATTCCCAATACAGTTTGTAAGTTGTTGGAGTTAATCGATGCATGTGCCTCTTGCTGCCTTTGGCTTTTGTATATATATATATCCCATATGTTATCCAGGCCGTTTTTCCTATGCTGAATCCCCAAGTTGGATGTGTATATTTCAAGTATATTATCTATGCAGCAACTGTCAATCTGATGTATATCATCATTCAATCGTTTATTTAAGTGAAGTTGGGCTATGACATTGTGGGTGTATCGGTTTTAATTGCTAGTTCCATCTCTGGAATTTTATGCTGCTGTCCCAGTTTGCTCCAGTTATGTTTCTAGGTTTGGCAGCACCACATCGTGCTCGTGGGTTTCATTAAAGTGGTAAATGTCTGAGACCTGGATCACTTCAGGCTTTCCTCCCGCATTGAGTGAGTGAGAGGGTTTAACGCCGCTTTTAACAGTATTCCAGTTATATCGCGGTGTGTCAGTTTAATGTGGGAGGAAAGCTCCAAGTGATGCAGGTCTCAGACGTTTACCACTTCGGTGAAACGCACAAGCACAGGCATGGTGCTAAAAAACCTAGAAACAAAATAGGGGCGAACCAGGATTGGAACCCACAATCATAGGTTTCTGGCGTGCCCAAGGGACTCAACTCTGCCTTAGACAACTGGGCCACCTGTGCACCCCCTCTTCCCACATTGAGCTGATGTGTCTTCATATAACTGGAATACTGCTCAAAGTGGTGTTAAAACCCAACCCACTCACTCACTCATGCTGCTGATTCCCAAACTGAAACGAAAAGGTTAATCCAGAAATCGATCGTACAGAACTGAATTGTGAAATGGGTACATGATCACACAAGATTAATGAATAATTAACAAATTATATTGAAACTCACAGTTTTAGGTTTTCAATCACAAAAGGCAATACAATAGGTCAAATATGTGGCAGCAGCATCAAGAAACAGACCCTATGATATAAATCGGAGGACTCAATAATGTCCAGAATATTGTAACTGTTGATTGTTAATCAGGAAGAGTGTTGGAAGCTGGTGTGAAGGTGGTATTTTCAGACAGGTATTCCGTCCGCACTTGACAAGAAGATGAGACGTAAGTCAGGTCATAAAAGGCCTCAAATCTCCCTCGTGTTGCACGTATGGAAACACCTGCGAAATTGCTCGAATGCAAGTATGTCTTGTTTGTCCGCAAGGTAACTCTGTTTGTTGTTTAACGCCACACTCAACAATATTCCAGCTATATGACGGCGGTCTGTAAATAATCAAGTCAGGACCAGACAATCCAGTGATTGATACCATGAGCATCGATCCACGAAATTGGGATCGATGACATGCATCGACCAAGTCAGCGAGCCTGACCACCTGATCCCGTTAGTCGCCTCTTACGACAAGCATAGTCAGCTTTTACGGCAAGCATTGGTTGCTGAAGACCTATTCTACCCTGGATCTTCAGGGGTCGGAATTGCTGTGGAATCTTGCTGTGATATTGCTCAACTGTATAGGTGAAGACCTATTCTACCCCAGATCTTCACATGTGTAATGTCAGTCTGTATACTCATAATCCCCGACCACGTCATACCAAAAGACGCTAAAAGATGGTACTTGTTGTTACCCTGTCTGGCGCTCGGCATTATGGGGCTAAAACAAGGAATGGTCGACTTGGAGTCAGTATACCGTGTCTGAGTGGGGTACACACACACACACACACACACACACACACACACACACACACACACACACACACACACACACACACACACACACACACACGTGGATGCATGTCGCTTTATAAGTGCAATAATCTTAGACGCGACGTTAAACCCCATTTCACCTCACCTCACCTGTATACTCATATGAAACATCATTTGGGAGTTCTATTACTTCTTTTGAGTAGTATGTTCAGCAGGATTATATTCGGAGCTTAGTGTACTCATAGAAGTTATACCATTAGGTGCATGGGACAGGATGCAGTATAGTAATTCAAATGATCAATTTGAACAGTTCTATAAAGGGGAATAATCGTCACCAGGACATCGTTTTCACTTATCACTTGTATGTGTTCTTTGCTTTGTGTTAAAATTTTGTATGTTTCACGGGTTACATATTGTTTGTCTAGGTGGGGCTTGACGGGTACACTCATCAGTGTTGTCGGAAGAGATACTTTAATGTTGTTTGGGTTTTAATGTTGGTTTTTGCATTTTGATTGGTGGAAAACTATTTGCATTCAAATATATGTTTTATTAATCCATTTCTTTCAGTTAGCCCAGAATGAGTGTGCTTTACTAATTATGACAACTGTTTGAATTAATACTTCATATGCACACCATGATGTAAATTCATTGTGATTTCTGATAACCATTTTCCTCAAATCTGCTACCGTATTCGACGTAATAAGCGCCCCACTCTTATAAGCGCCCACAGCGATATTTGCTAATATATTGGCTAGTGAACAATCCCAATTAGTACCCCTTCCGATGAATCAATGTACACTAATTTATTTTTGTATGATATGCACTCGTGTGTTATATGTACCCTTAATCATGGGCAGTTAAATTCTGGAAAATGTATCTGCCATGTATAATACGCACAGACTTTTCTTCTGTATCATTTCAGGCTGTCAGCATAAACCCCAAAATTTATGATCTTTCAACTCCAAAATTATATTCTAATAAGAGCCCCCTATTTTTAATTTTGAGAGCACACTAGGCGCTTATTACGTCAAATATGGTAATCCAAGCCTTTGAAAACCTTTTCACCTATTTTCTAGCGTATTCATGAATATTAAATGTCTCCTGTGTTATCAGAACAATCTCCTGAAGCAGTAGGTGACAATGATGAAGAGGAGGAGGAAGAAGGGGAATTTCAGGAAGAAAGACCAACGAAACCTCGGAAGAAGGCCAGGTCAGGGACTTCCACTAGAACTAGTGGACGTGATGAACGTCCAGGATCGGCAGCTCCACGTGAACGGCCGACATCAGTGATGTCCGCAAATGACTTGCCAAGTGGACCAGGTGAGATTTGTGTTTTGTTTGTTGTTTAATGCCGCACTCAGCAATATTCAGCTATATGACAGCAGTCTGTAAATAATCGAGTCTGGACCAGATAATCCAGTGATTGATATCATGTGCATCGATCTGCGCAATTGGGATAAGATGACATGCATCAACCAAGTCTGCGAGTCTGACCACCTGATCCCGATAGTCACCTCTTACGACAAGCATAGTCGCTTTTTACGGCTAGCATTGGTTGCTGAAGACCTGTTCTACCCCGAATCGTCATTGGTCGGAATTGCTGTGGAATCTTGCTGTGATATTGCTCAACTGTATAGGTTGATAGGGTGCTGATAATGTACACTTGTCTAGTTTTACGCCTTAAATGGTTCAATGTCTTCTTTGAATACGGCCACAAATGGTAATCGGGATAGAATGTGCTTATAGATATAGATATAGATATTTTATAGAATGTATTCAGGACTAAAAAGTTAGTGATGAGAAACTCTTTATGATGAGTTGAATTATAATTTGAATTTGACCCCATTGATAATTTCTAAAAACAGTATGGAGGATGTTGACTGGGATGTGGTCACTAAGCATCCTGAACTGTCTGCAAAAAAAGCAATCCTGTTTATAAAATTGAATGTAACTAAAATCCAATACCTTTACCTTGATATGTTATCTTTATCTGAAGTGCACCTGGCTCTACAAAATACTGTGACTTGATATTGTTTGATTCAAACAGTTCAGGTTTGATTGAATTATATGAATTTTGAAAATAGCTTTCTTAGAAAAACGTTACTAAGGATCAGCACACATTGTTATAATTAATTTTTTTTTATATGATGTTAGTATTCCATAAATTTGTGGTATGTATACTTGTGCCAAGTATTCTGGCTGTGTATATTCTGTGCAGAACTGCGTTCCTATTAGTGCTGGGACAAGTCCAAATTTACTACCCGGGTACCTGCTGTTGGTGTCAAGAGATAGGTACAAAATGACCGATTGGGAATAGTTTGACAGTAGCCCTAGCAGAATGTATTTAGATACACGTAGAAAACGATGTGGTCAGGCATGGACTGAAGTTGACTGAAGTTTTGGCTTTGTTCAAACATATATAAGTCAGAAGGAGCGTGTCCATAGTCATGAAGAAATGCGAATATTAGAGACTTAAAATTGTCGTGTAACCATGTAACTATATAGTGAATTTTTATCATGAAACAATATATCATGTGACTAACCACGGGTCCGGGTAGTCCTGTGGGTACCTGGGTCCTACTCAGTACCCAACCGACCTGAGTACCCGAGTTACCCATTCCCGCCCTAGTTCCTATGGCAACCTTTGATCTCGGTTCAAATCCAGTTTTACCCGATTATGTTTCTAGGCTTGTCAGCACCATAGCCATGCTCGTGGGTTTCAACAAAGTGATAAACTTTTAAGATCTGCATCACTTTGGGCTTTCCTCCCACATGAAGCTTATAGGCTGTGATATTTATAATTGGAATAATGTACAAAGCAGTGCTAAACCCCACTCACTCACTCACTGGTTGTATGTTATAGAGATGGAGTACATGGACCCACAGGGCGAAGCAGTAGAAAGAGAGACAATTGCCAGTGTAAGTACATCAAATGTGACTTCATAATTATTTCAAAGGTTCAAAAACATGTTACAAAAATTGTGTATTTAGAACTTAGAATAGTGTAATGTTGTGTTCCAAAATAAGATCTGTGGTATTTTTATTGTGCATTATGCTTCCAGCGTGGATCTGAGGGTGACAGTGCAGCTAGCCAGGTGCTGACCAACACCCCAACGGATGCTCCCGGTCAGCAGCAGCAGCGGCAGCAGCAGCAGGCCACTGGTCAGATACAGTCCGAGGAGGCAGTCAGGAAGTGAGTCAAGTTACAATATGGTTAAGGCTAAAAAAAATAATAGTCTTGGTTCTCAGGCACTGCCCGCATCATCATGAAGTCTGCCGCACTTTTCATTTTTATTTCCAGATCTTAAAAAATTTAAGATCCTAATACAACGCGATCTAATATGGCACACAGTTATTTCCTATTACATGCACACTGTGGATCTCGTGTTATGGTCATTGCGGCAATGGGAGTTTGTATGCTTGTTTATATAGGGAGTCCCTTTCCCAGGTTGATGGTACACAACTGTTTATTTGGGAACATACTAGTTTGAACAAGCAAAAAAAAAAAAAAATACCACCGGTCCCTACTCTATTTTCAAAAGTCATTGCCTGAGAATCAATTCTTTAAAAAAATTTAAGCCTAAATGACTCTGGTGGGGATTCCAGGGTAGAATAGTTCCCTGTACGTCCTGCTTGTCGTGAGACCATGCAAGGGCATTGGGTGATCCACAATATGGGACCCAGTTGATTGAATAGCATCATGCTGTGTTTGTTTTTTTGTTTTACGCTACACGGCAATATTCCAGCTGTATGATGGTGGTATGTAAATAATCAAGCATGGGTTCGCTGAAGGCCAATTCTAACCCAGATTTTCACAGGTTCATGATACCTGATTATATTGCTTGTTGGTCATTTATTTCTTTACCTGACCATGCTTGAATTTCGGAAAATGCAACAAATGCGTTCACTCACTCAAACTAATTTGTTATTATGAATGGCCTATGGACATTAAGCTAAAAGAGTCATGGTTTTGTTCATGTTGATTGTTTGATTGATTGTTCCTCTGGTAACCGACTGTATTGTGTCCCGTGACAAAGACTATAGTCCCTTATGTAACAGTCTGTTCTTCATGACAAAGATTATAGTTCCTCTTGTTGTTGTCTGTATTGTTCCTCGTGTCAAACTGTATCGTTCCTCGTGTCACAAAGTGTATTGTTCCTTATGACAAAGACTGGATTGTTCCTTATGACAAAGACTGTATAGTTGCTCATGGCAAACACTGTATTATTCCTTATGACAAAGATTGTATTGTTCCTTATGACAAAGACTGTATTGTTCCTTATGACAAAGACTGTATTGTTCCTTATGACAAAGACTGTATAGATTCTTATGGCAAAGAATGTATTGTTCATTATGACAAAGACTGTTTAGTTCCTTATGACAAAGACTATTGTTCCTTATGACAAAGACTATGTTGTTCCTTATGACAAAGAATGTATTGTTCCTCATGACAAAGACTGTATTATTCCTTATGACAAAGACTATTGTTCCTTATGACAAAGAATGTGTTGTTCCTTATGACAAAGACTGTATTGTTCTTTATGACAAAGAATGTATTGTTCCTCATGACAAAGACTGTACTGTTCCTCTGAGCACCCACTGTATTGTTCTTCGTCACAAAGTTTATTGTTCCTCATGTCACTGTCTGTATTGTTCCTCATGACAAGGACTGTTGTTCCTCATGTCACTGTTATCACCGTTGTGCAGACGTCTTGAGGAACTTCAGCAGCAGATGGTTGGAGGAGAGAACAAGAACAACCGTGAGGTGAAGGAGAGGAGGAAGAAGAGGAAGAGATATGCTGAAGAGCGGAAACAGAAGCTTGCAGGTATGAACTCTTGAGAAATAGTCACAGATCATGCCCTCTCAGCCATTTCGATCTGTACTTGAAGCTGTCTAGAGACCAGTGTCCACCTCTCCTTTTATCTCACAGTATATACTACTCAAAAGTTAAGGAACACATTTTTTTCATATGACCACAGTTAATCTCTCATGGCCTGACAAATTAACGATGGTCATATTAACAAATCGGGTGCTCTTTAACTTATTTTGAGTAGTATATTTTAGGTTGTATTGTGATACATGTCTGTAATTGTCTGTGTTTGTCATCATTGCATTTCCAGAATTAACTTGATGTCCGTTCAATTTCTTTTTCTGGGAAACTTTGCTCTCTTATTAACATCATGATCATACAAAATTGGATTCGTACAGGCTTGATGAAGCCTTGAGTTATAAGGTCCCCCTTGAAAAGCCATGATTTTTAGTGTCAACCTTGAAAAGCCTTAAGAATCACCAAGATGGCTTGACAAGCCTTGGTTGAATTTGAAAAATAAATGATATAGATATGTACTTGTTTTTGAAAGTATTATATTTTTGGCTTTATTTCTGTTTTTTGTTGGTTGTGAAAATAAATATGGTTGGAAAATTTGTGATGTTTATACTTCTTCTTAGGTCTTAAAACTGATATATGGTATGCTTGATTTAAGAAGAAAAAAGACAGACTAAGACTACTAATAACCCAACTAAAAAAGTGTCTCGTATATGTATGAACATTGTTGTAGTTAAGTGATACGTGACACTTGTGTCTTTCATATATTAGTGTGTACTGCCTTTTGAGGGATTACGGTAATTAGAGCATAACTTTGAAGATATGGGTATTTTTGGATTATCTCTACGAAAAGATTTATGAAATTCAGGTAGGTGTGCTATCATTACCCACAAGAAAATACAGAAAAAACATTTGTTGTCTGTTGCCCCAGTCAGTGTATTACTAAAGGTCACATTAATCCTAAGTAACTCATTATGTCTCAGTGGACTATGACACATGAAATAGAATGTTTGTGTAATTCATTTTCTGTTTTTGACAGAGGCCATTGCCAACATGGATGATGATGGCATAATGATCGCCATCTATGACGACATTCATGATGAAGTGAGAGCTAAAAACAAACTTCTGGAGAAGGAAAAAAAGAAGGTAAACTGAATGCCTGTATCGTCCGGAGGCAAGGATGTTAAGTGACTATAAAAGACCAGTTTCCACCTTTGCCGAACTACCCTGAAATTTCCAGGCTCGATCGATGCACCAAAAGTCGCTATTACGAGTTAGTCCCTTATATGTCCCTCTTACTGACCAGTCAGATTCCACTTGCATTTGCTTCAAACAAAATGGTGGCGACTTTTAGTCACTTAACACCCTTGCCTCAGGAAGATGGAATGTCTGGTGCATTTCAAGCCACTGTGTAACTTCTACCTGATATAGTTGATATATTTACTCTTGAAACTTGTCAGATGAGATAGATTCACAATTTCTTTGACAAGATTAGCCATTTTGGTGAATGCTGCGACAGATAATGCACAATTCTGCATAAGTTCTGCAGAAAATGGTATTTTCTACAAGATAGGTACATTTCTGGATCCAGGTAGGCATTTCTGTAAATATTCTGCGATCGCAGAATACAGCGGGGACTAACTCAGTCTCTTGTATTTTGACAGATAGAGGCACTTGAGATTGAGATCACTGACCAGCGGTCTGAGTTTGAGTTTGACCGTATCGACTACCTTGACACCATCCGGAAACAGGAGAAGCAGATGCTGTTGATGCAGGCGCTGCTGGAACGTGTTCAGCCTTGTATACGGAAAGACTGTAACTATAGCAACCTGGATAGGGTCAAAATGACATGCAAGTGGGATGAAGACGGGCATAAGTGGATCCTCCCCAAAATGACCATCGAGAAAACAGCACTGCCATCTAGTGGTCCTGGTGAGTGATTGGAATTATCTGTCCTGATTTGGTGATTACAAAGTAGAGGTAGGTCCTTTGTGTGTAGTTTAAAGTTTTAGAAGTGTCTGCTTATTCAGTGTCAGTGTTAGAAATTGGCACTAGTTCTGTAGTCCTTGCCAAGCATGCCAATAGGTATTATAAGGACTAGTAGAAATTAGCAATTTTTAAGGGTTTTGCTATATGCTATAAGGACTAGTGGACTAAAAATGTTAGTTTTTACCGCTGTTATCCATAATGATAATTATGTTATCCAAACATTAATGGGTCGAGTCAACAACTTTTTTGACCCATTGAAACCAAAATGGCACGTAATGACAAGCATTGATAAAAAATGACCCTCTTGTCTGTTGTCAGGTGGAGGGATGCCCGGGGCATCTGGCAGGGCATACGACCCGCGAGGACCAATGACAAATGGAGACTCGTATGAAGGGTTTGATGACCAGAGACTTAAAGAGGTGACTGAATTCAGACATTTGTGTGTGTGACATGAAAATTGAAGTTAATTTTGTTTTAAAATAACTCCAAATTATGTTGATGATGATTCACAGCTACATCTCCCCTATGCATTTGAAAGAGGCCACTTATCTGTTTACCATCTGGGTGCCGGTATACAAAAGCCATCTTAGTGCTAAGGTGATCATAAGCCCCATACATACATACACTTACGATCATCATAGTGCTAAGATCGTGTGGAACAGGCCCTATAGTGTCGGAGCCGAGATGTAATCTCCATGTGGGACTGACTGAAGTTTGATGCGACTTCTGTTACAGAAACTACGACAGAGTGAAGACATTTCCAGTTCGTACTTCCAGTCTCGCCGCACTAGTCAGCTGATGCAGTCTCCAGATCCCGTCAACAAGATCAGTAAGTTCTCAAGTATAGGATAAATCAAGTTAGAAATATAACTGTAATTTTGTAACGTCAACAGTATTCTCGTGTCATATATTTAAAATTTAGGTTTGTAATAAAACTGTCGGCAGATCAGCAACATGTGGTCAACATACGCCCAGTGTTTCTCGCCCACTGGACCCGTGAAGATTCTGGGGTAGAATAGGTGTTCAGCAACCCATGCTTGTCGTAAAAGGCGACTAACGGGATCGGGTGGTCAGGCTCTCTGACTTGGTTTGATGCATGTCCTGGTCTGGTCCAGACTTGATTATTTACAGACCACCATCATATAGCTGGAATATTGCTGAGTGCGGCATTAAACAACAAACCAACCAACCTCGCCCACTGATTGACACAAGGCAGTATCATATATATATAAACAAAAAAAATCAGGTGCACAGCCAGAGGATAAGTTGCATCCTGAACATTATGTTCTTGTCAGTCTTGTCAAATGGACTGAGACAGTGGATGTAATAATTAGATAAGTTGATTTTGTAATTTGTTAAACTGTTAAGGCGATTGTCACTGTTGTGCTTCTTATTCACCAGATATGCGTGAAATCCGTGACTCCTATGCCTCCAATGGGAACTCATTCTCACGAGCGGAGGAACCGGTCAGCCGGGAACTCCGAGCAGCCCAAGTTCACGGTCAACTACATAGTGATGAAGGTGTGTTTCGGCGACCAAGTCGACTCGATGCTTTACCAACAGTCTCCGGGAAGAAGTCCAAGAAGAAGAAGGGAACCTATGATTATTGATGCTGGCTGTTTTGTAGAAACACTGCAAACTGGGTTCATCACCCTTTTATCACTGTTGTCACATACACAGGGACTGATTTGAACTCATCAACTGATATTGAGTCCCATTGAGGAAGATTGTTGAACATGATATGGAGGATTGCTGTGGGGATGGCTCGGTGGTTTAAGTGCTAACATTTATGTGACAAGAACTGCTTATAGTGGGTTTGAATCCAAGATATCATATTTGTCTATCACCTGTATGACATTTATTTATGCTGTCTGAAACTCACTGATTACTTGGTGCAAAATGACGGGTTCCATCACTTCTTGAGTTTACCTGTGTGTTCAGGTACTCTTTCAAAGTTGGCTCTGCAGAAGGAATATATGCAAGGGAAATGATTTGTAGTACTAGTCCCTTGTAGTTCAATGTTTGAGACAGTTCTGAATACCAGACAAGTGACCCAGGTTGTGGCTGGTACACAGCATCTTCAGGAAGCTCCGTCCCTTACCTTCATTACCCATTTTATATCATCGCTGCAACCTGAGTGAAAGTGGCCAAAACAAGAATTTTGAACATTTTCCCTCTTATGTGGTGACATTAATGACTTCACAGATGAATTTCGGTTTGTTCAATAAGATCAGTTGGAAATTGCAGAATAATGGAAAATGCACTCTTGCATTCTTACTATACGGTAGTTGAAATGGAAAATAAATTCAAATCGACAAACAAATTACCTCTGGGAAGACGTCCCTTAACTGTTTGAGTTGTGACAGTAGAGAGAGGTGCACCTGAGATGATGCAATTTGCTGTGCAGATATGTCACTTAGCTTATGGGTTCAAATATACGTAAGCACATTCCCATGCTTGTGGTAAAACAACTTTGACCTCAGTCACTTAGGGATTTTTTCCCACATTGTGATGTTACTGAAAAACTGCTTTACGCCATGCTAAACTTGATTTGCTCACTCATCCACATACCATCTTTGTGGAGTCCTGTAGGTTTGACAGGAAGAAGCTTACCACATCTTCATCTCGGAATTGTACTGAGATTTATGGATGCACCTAATGTGTTGAATGATGTTCCAGCACACATGTATTGATTTGTTGTGCCCTGGAGAATTGTTTCCCTATCTTCACTGTTTGTTATATCAAAGCATATTCATGTGATGTTCCTCGATACTTTACACATTCCAAACACTTCTTTCCGTCCATTTTACACGATTTAAGCTTTCCGTTGTTAAAGAATTGTTCTGATACGATGTGATCACTTTTATATGTGGACTATGCAATGTCTGTATGTGATAGTAACTTACAGTCTAGTCCTTGGTGTATAGAACAACACTGGTAGTGATACTATGACCTTCTGAATCTAAGGATGTTGTCATTTGCTATTGACCAGATGTGTACGTATGAACCATGACGTGTACAGATGCCAGGTTGTTGGATAAAATTGATTCTACCCATGCACAAATGTGGAAAAAACATGACTGTCTCTGTGCCACTTACATCACCAAACACACACAAAATGTTTTTGATTCAATTGAAAACTTTTAATTTATGATCATTTTAAGGGAGAGTTCAGACTGATCAATGTTAGAAGTAAAAGTGCTTTTAGAACGCCTTTTATTTATTGTTATGAGAAGGTTATGCTTCAAACCCGCATTTTTTTTATCCATCCATGTCTTGTTTAATATCTCAATTTCGGAACATCCTTTAAAGGAGTAACATTTAGAAGTTGGTGTAAAGGTAAACTAATTTAGTTTGAGAACTGAGCCATATGGTTTATTGATTTATCAAAAACATTGTTTACATAATGCATACTCATTTTATCCATAATGAATATGAACTGATCTGCAAACAATGGAAATACCTACTTACCAAAAAGCCAGTTAAGAGAATGAGCAAATCCAATGTTGAATATATTGAAGATGATAATACGGAGAATCAGCCATAATTCGAAAACAAACATTGGTTACTTGAGAAGAAATTGTTTATATTTGTTATTTTGTTGGTATTTCTCAAATATTTTATATTTGTTAAAGATTTGGTTAAGGTTTAACCTACTTTTAATGTTTAATGTTAAAACCTACATCAATCTTTCCGTCCAGATTTTTTAACTAATATGCGAAGACCAACTGTTTATCTTAAAACTGGTGAACATGACACAAATTGTACCATTGTAAATAGTCCTGTGACTGTATATATATGACTTGTTGTACCCCATGGTATTCATCATCAATGTTATCTTTTATAAAATATAATTTCATATGTTCATCATTATCATCATCTACAATCATTTTTTCCAATGCATTAACTTATTTATGTGGTTTTAGGGTCTAAATAGGGTCACTCACATGAATCTCACATTCTCAACATGAATTGGTATTGAAGATATTTCCATATCAAAGCTTTCTGTCTGTCATGATTCACCAACACAAGATTGTTTTTATTTGTTAAGAAACCATGTGCTTCGCCCATTTTGGAATTATCTGATCTGCTATCAATATTTCTCCCTTGACAAGGGGTCATGGCGAATCACCACTGGGGTACAATGTGTGAAGCCCATATTTGTTATCCCCTGTTGTGATACTGCTGCGTGAAACCATACTCACTCTCCCTTGACAAAACTGTTACCGTATATATCACTGATTATAATGCGAGCTGTTGGTACCAAGAGGGGGTTGTCCTGTGCACAGGGTAGAAGATCTCACATGTCTCCAGCTGTTTCAGGTTCCACTGCTGATGTCATCCCGCGTTGGAAGCAAGCTGGCACTGACGATTTTGTCTGAAAATACTACTACAACATTATAAATACCAATTTGTGTGATATCCTTATTCATACCAAAAATATTTTCTGCAAAGCTAGCCCAAAGACAATCACAGATGAGGTATATTAGTTAGCATTGATTTTGATGGTTTCCACAGGGTTGTAGTGGGGTGTCACATTATAGGTGGGGATGTATTATAGACGGTGATATACGGTATATATTCTTGCCCAATGCCTTTACATTTCAGTCCTGTAAGAGGTGACTAACGGGATCGGGTGGTCAGGCTCACTGACTTGGTTGATGCATGTCATCGATCCCAATTGTGTGGATCAATGCTCAAGATATTAAGCACTGGATTGTCTGATCCAGACTCAATTATTTACAGACCACCATCATATAGCTGGAATATTGCTGAGTGCGATGTTTAACAACAAACCAACCAACATTTCTGTCCTCCCATGTATTCAAGAATTGTGATAGCAATAACATTTATGTCTATAACATCTTTTTGGGGGGAGGATGAGTGTTTTAGCCGAGGTTTCAAATGTATGAATAAAAGGTGTTGACAAGATAAATGAACTGTGTATAGAAGTTTGAGAATTTAAGTAAAACCCTTCTGATTTATGCTTATTTTTTTTATTGACATCTATTCCTAGACTAGACTTCATGCCAAATGTTATCCACCACAGTATGATCTGTATGCAGAGAATTTTCAATCAAAATAGTATGTTGTTGTGTGTGATGTTTTGCCCATCTGCCAAATGTTTATCTGTGAAAAAGAATTTTACTTCTTCATTCATTGCCAGCTAAGTCTAATCAAGATGATGCCAGAGCCATGTTCCACTAAGATGGCTTATGATAGTCATCATGCTGGGATGACCTGGGACAGAATAGGTCCCCAGTCATCACGCTTGTTAAAGATTGAACTGAACTGGGGATTGCTTGTCTATAATATCCCTTTCTGTTTTTGATGGTTTACAAAAATATAACGACGAAACAGAAGACATTTGTTCAAGAACGAACACTGGTTGAAACATTCCACTAATGGACCAAATTACATAATGCCAGAAAAAACTCAATATTCACACACAAGAGTTCACTTTGTTTTTGTTCACTCAAGTTATATTATATGTAATCTGTCTGGAAAAGTTTGTCCCAATGAAGCGCTTTATGCTAGTGTATGCTGGGATGTGGTGCATGTTTTATCATCGAAAACTGGCTTTGACAGGAAATATTGCTACAATGAAATGATGCTATACAGGCCATTGTGATGTCATCGGTTACCATGACATCAGAATCAAATGACATCACAAATCTCTGAAGCTGGTTAGCTGTACTTTTTACACTCAAGACACTGATTACTTTTTACCAACTAAAAAAGTAGGCAGAATGATTTTGGATGACGAATAGAATCTCATATCAAAAGACACTCAGGTGAAATAAAAATGGACAGATATATGAAAATAATATTATCTGTGTGACTTTATCTTTGCAATGTCACAACATTCCAGTTTAAACATTCTCACATTTTTTCAGAACCCTGGGCTCTGTAAGCTGAATTTCACAATCATTGGATATGATGTAATGTTAATGTATGTACAATGTTATTATGTGATATTTATGTAAATAGTACAAACAAGGCCACCCGTGAAGATCCGGGGTAGAATAGGTCTTCAGCAACCCATGCTTGCCGTAAAAGGCGACTATGCTTGCTGTAAGAGGCGGCTTACAGGATTGGGTGGTCAGGCTCGCTGACTTGGTTGATGCATGACATTGTGTCCAAATTCGATGCTCATGATGTCAATCACTATTTTGTCTGGTCCAGACTTGATTGTTTACAGACCGCTGTCATATAGTTGGAATATTGCTGGGTGTGGCGTTACACAAAAACATCAAACAAAACAAACAAGGCAAATGAAAAGAATTGCTAAGATGCAAGTCAACGATCTATATCAGAATCATAGGGCTGCAGCCGGAATGTAGTTCTGGTGAGAATATCCTTGTAACTATATAAAGGCATATTGTGCTAGTTCAGATAGAAATTCCATATTTTGCGAGGGATTTTGCAATAATAGTGATATACTTATTGATTTGCTTAGACAGTTGAGAAGAGTATTTTTCAAGATGATTGTATTATTGTTTTTTCATTTGTATGATGTTGAGATTCACAATCTATACATTGTCTTTCATCACTGGCTGATCACATCATCAGATGAGTTGTACACATTATTATGTTCCAGATGTTAATAAAAGTGTGAAGAAACTGGAGGTCTTTGTTATATTGTACTCTTAGATTTGATTATGTTTACAGTTCGTCAGCACCATACCCGTGTTTCACCAAAATGGTAAAGGTCCAAGAATTGCATCACATAGCTGGAATCAGAGCGGTGTTAAAAACCCAATCCATTCTCTCACTCTTAGATTCATTCTTGTCATAGGCAGTCACAGCAGTTTGCTGTTTTTAGACTGCACTCGGCAATATCCCAGCTAAGGAATCGAGTCTGGACCACACAATCTAGTGACTCATGTCATGAGCTTACATCTATGAAATTGGGATATGATGACATGTGTGACCAAGTCAGCTAGCCTGACCACCCAATCCGATAGCCTCATATAACAGGCATGGGCTGCTAAATTCTAACCAGAGCTTCATGGGGGTACCCAGATAATGTATATAACATATATACTCTTAAAAAGAAGTAGAGGATACTCAGAAATAACTTCAAATGTCCCGATATTTAATACGTTATAAAACGATATAATAGTTTCTAGTAAAAATTATCACCTGGTGCAAACTTCACATGTTCTGCTTTTTTATCATACCAGGTTTTCATCTCTTGGCTAACCTGCAAGCTTTTTCTTTGGGATGCTACAAGCCTTAATAAACCTTAATTACTTTGAAACATAATCTAGCAAACTGATTTCCATGTCCTCATCTAACTACTACTCCTTTAGGGATTTTAATCGTCCTCCAACTGTATGTCTAAATACCAACCCAAAAGGACTGAAACCCAGAGTACAGATTCACCTGCTGCAAACAACATGTATAGATCCCAATCTTTCTGTTTGTCCTCACACAAAAAACTTTAGCATGTACTTCAGAGAACACTGTGTGAGTGAGGATGATGGGCACTGGAACTGTACTGAGTGATACCCAACCCATACACAACCTGCTGACATATCCCAGACAGTTAGATCCCTGATCTGATTGGATGGACTTTGGTTACCCAACTAGAGTGGAGGATGTAATAAAAGCCTTAATAATGAGACGAGCCTTAATATTCCTCAATGCAATAGCTCCTGGAAAACGTGATTATTGACATTACCTGTCCATGTACGAGGGAAAGGTCCAACACAATCTATTATGACTGCTAAATGGTTATTCAAGCGTTGGAATTGACTGCAAAGGATATGTGTGGTTTTCTGATTTGGTTTAACCAACCATCTGACAAGTGAGACATTTTCTAAAGATTTTTGTCATCATTTTGAACTCCTGGCCAAAAGAAATGAGTCAAGATCTTTTGATAGTCAGAATGTCAGACTCAGCTTTCTGTTGAGTCATAGTTCTAGTAGCAGTACGTGAAGGTTACATTTACACTCTTCCCTCTCTTCCTGTTTTGCACATGGTACCTCACTGGCTTCAGGAAGATCAGATACAACCTTATCTTCTGCAATATCATTGCCCACGATAAACGATATGAACGAACTGGCCTTAAAATCAACCAGACTGACATTACTGTATTATTCCCCTGAGGAGAACTATCTGCCAAATGACACCTGGTTATTGCTAGGACCTCCATATGATGACTGGGAAAATCTATGACCTGCCATGTTACGACCTCTAACATTTGACCACGGACAATTACTCCCTGTAGCATTTGACTGACTGAAAGAACTGAACCTTCCTCTACCAAGGTAAGCTGTACTTTGCAATGAAGCTTTATGTGTAAGCGCAGTCATCTGCAAGTGTAGTTGCTTGCACTAATGAATTAGCCTTTTGTTCATCCAAATAAGTTTTAATGTTACATGGAATACACCTTTTGAACTCCTCAGTAAGTCATCAAGCATAAGCTGCTTCAACTTTTAACAATCCTTCTTTATCTCTTTGGAGGGACACCATCTATCAAACATCATAACCTTGTATCTGGCAAACTCAACATGCTTTCTACAGACTCTAACTTTTGCCGATATGCCTCGGGAACAAACTAAGCTTTCAATATGATACTGTTAACCACCTCGTAATCAGAGCTCTGCTCAATGGATAAAACTGCATTAACTCCCTGAGCTTTGCCTATTAAACCAGTGTGAATACGTGTAGTCCATGCTTTTACGGGCCATTTCAGATTAGTAGCTAACTTTTCAAAGTGCAAAATGAACTTATCTACCCTGTTATCTTGAATTGGGGGAGGGGAATAAGTTTCACAAATTTTGCCACATCAAATCCCTTCTCCTCACCAGTTAGACTCTGCTGCTTTTTTGTCTTAAGTTCTAGCTCTAATTTCTAAATATCTAATTTTCTATAGATCAGCTCTTTCTGTCAGCACTTTTTCTTTCCTACACTCTTATTCCATTAAGATTACTTTTTCACTCTTGTCTGTCGACTTAAATTCTTGACACCCATCTAAAATATTTTCATCTACAAGTTTTGGATATAGGATTTCCTAGCCAGTGGGTCAATTTCAACCTAATAATACATGGCTCCCTGTATTACTTCAGATGTCTTCAAAGCAAGGATGCCTTCTACACTAATTGTCCCTACAAAATCCTTCACTTTGAATTCCGTGGCTACTAATTGTTGTGCTTTCTCTTTTTACAACAAAATAAGATCAATGAACAATTTGAATTTGGAATTGAAAATCATTGGAAGTAAGTAAGAGTTTTAGTTGCACTTTAGTTCTATCTCTCTCTTTATCAAGCATTCCAATTTGTTCTGAGTCGATCCAGTTTACAGTCTCCATACATAATGTGAAAGCCTAGAGAACGGGAGAGGATTGCTTACCTTACAGCGTAAGCTTGATGAAGGGGAGATCGAGGTTGTGTAAATTTTTGTGGTTCAATATTCGTCCGTTCAGTTCAGTCTCCAGTCTCGATCTGTCACTTGCCACCTGTCAGATTTGGCGGGTAAGTTGATCACGTGCCTCGATCACACCCGGAAACATACGAGTAACATCGGATGGTCAATCCGATGTAACCCGATGTACGAGTGCTGAAGCACCAATCACTACAATAACACAGAGAGATCACAAAACAGTTTATGAACAATTTAATTTTGGCAGTCTGCGAATAAGTGTTTTTGTAACCCGATGTTTAATCAAGCGTTACATTATACACAAATATCAAGAGCACGTATCAGAGATCACAATTAAAAAGTCTTACTTCATGCTGAAATGTTTACTCATGTGCCAACAAGATCCATTGAATTTGTCATTGCACACAATCCACTGTGCTTCATTTCTTGCAGGAAGTTCACATATCGCCGACATGGCCCATCAGTTCACAACTGTTCCCGACCTGGGAACTGACCAACATTGTCTTGATCAAACTTGAAGAGACAAATAGCCAAGCTACAATTACATAACACCAGCCTTTACTTGGCTGTGAGCTTACGAGGCTTAAACTCATACAATGTCAGCTGTGTAATTGGTCAGTGTTAAACACTGGCAATATCCCACACAAACAATATAGTATTTTGAAAGGATGAATATACAGTTTTAATATATTCTTCATGAAAGGCTATATACACACAGACACACACAGACACACAGACACACAGACACACACACACAAATACACCCACCCACGCGCCTGACCATCCATCCGTACAGTGTGTACGTACTTACATACGTTCTTACGCACGTACGTACTTACTGTTAAAAGCTTCGTGAAACCCAACTCACTCGCTCACTCACGCATACACACACACACACACACACACACACACACACACACACACACACACATATATATATATATATATATATATATATATACATATATATATATATTTCCATATAGGACAATTCTCACGCACACACATCATTATTATGAGGCACAATATAGGAAGGATAATATAAGTAATACATTCCAAAAGTAATTTCCATAGGACGAACAAGACAACAAAATATCAGCACAGTGAACATCAGACTTTTCTCTTTTCGGGTGATATTGCCCGGAATTACAGATGTCCGGATTAACGTAGCTTGGTTTGAGGCTAATGTCCTTTGTGTGCGTTTCTGAAGGCGTTGCTGAATGCAAGAATCTGGAAAACTGTGTTCGGTTCCAGCGACTGACATCATGACTATCGATCAATGCCGTCGGTCTTCAGCAACCAATGCTTGCCGTAAAAGGCGACTATGCTTGTAGTGAGAGGCGACTTACGGGATCGGGTGGTCAGGCTCGGTGACTTGGTTGATGCATGTCATCGATCCCAATTGCGTTGATCGATGATCATGTTGTCAATCACTGGATTGTGTGGTCCAGCAACATTGCTGAGTGCAGCGTTAAACAACAACAAAAGAAACACACTCATCGCTTGGTTGGCTAACCGTGTAAGAATCTCAAAGAAACGTTGCTATATGCAATGAACCACAAGTTGTTATTCGAAAAGTTGAATAGCCAAGAAATATACCCCTCGTTGATTGATCAGTAGCGAAAATGTCATATTGACTCCGAGCCGACTATGCATATATGTTGCTGCAGCATTCGCCACGTCACCCGTGCGACTGACCAGAGCGCAGGTCTTCCCGCATAGGCAGAGGTCAACATGACCATGCACCATGACTTCCAGTCAGCGCCGATATGGATGTTGGCACTGTTCTTACTCATGCAACGTAATCGTCTGCTTCAGAAAGTACACCACACTCTTCCAGAGCCGCTGAAGAGGTCCATGTTGTCTCAGGCTTTTACAGCTCAACAGGTCTTCAGGGGAAGACTAAAGGGCGCCAAGGAGGAGATCACCAGGGCGAACCAACCAGAGGTTCCAGGAATCAACATCAACATGACGTCGAAGATTAGAAGCGACTGGCAGGGACTACCAGAGCCCGCAAGGTCCTCCTAAGAGAAGCCTTGAGACGCCGGAGCCTTTAGTGCAATCATCTGGAAAGATAGATCGTCACGTTCCATGACAGACTCTCCAAGAGCGATGAGCCCTCATCAAAAGCTCAGCACATCTCTCCAAATCCTGTCGACCTTGCCTGTCTCATAGACATTGAGTGAATGAGTGAGTGCGTGAGTATGGTTTTACGCCGCTTTTAGCAATATTCCAGCAATATCACGGCGGGGGATACCACAAATGGGCTTTACACATTGTACCCATGTCGAGAATCGAACCAGGTTCTTCGGCGTGGCGAGCGAACGCTTTAACCACTAGGCTACCCGACCGCCCCTCATAGACATTGATTGACTACAGATATTCAACACTATGAAAACCCCAGGTCCAGTCGTAGGCCGTATGATGCAATACTCAGAAAATTGGGAAGCCATCGCGGACGACACCTGTCTGCTCTTAATTATAAGTAGAGTGTACAAGCTGCATTTTCTGCAACGACCAAGTCTTGTTTGTGATTGGACGCTGTTTCCATCTGGCAGGAATCAAGAATCCAGAAGTATATCAGAACTCAGTGTTTTATTGTATGATAAACAACGGCCGTTGTTTATTTCTTATGTAAGGATGCTGATAAAATGTGCAAGCTTTAAAAAAAGTTACCTTAATTTAACTAATAAATAGAATTCGACCTCGGCAATGTCAGACAAGTCCATTTTACGAACAGGTGTGTTAAGTTTGGTATTTCCCACATATTCTCACAATCCTGTCGTCGATGATCTGTACCCTTTCTCCTTATACAGATTGTCATATCCCTCCCACTTTTGAATGCGATCGTTCGGTTACTTCGTTTATCTGCGTAGCCCAGCTACATCTATGGGGAACAACTTACTAGACACTCCTAAAAAAGACGTCGTCCAATATATGACGTCATCAAGTTGTGAGCGCATATTTGAATCTCAAGATATGACGTCATGATAGAACAATGTTTTATCGTGAAATAAATCCCGCTTCGTTCTTCATTATTTTTTGCGATTTATCATGTAACTATCTTATATGAGATGATATTTGGTATCTACATTTTACCGGAATAACGTCAAAGTATACGTTTTAATGTGATTAAGTGACTTCATCAGTAAAATAATAAGGCCTAGAAGAGGTAACATATCCGGAAGTCGCGTCGTAAGAGGTGTCTGAACCGGAAGTGACGTTATTAAAGACAGCACGTGAAGTGGAGTCATGGAAGACCCATAACCGGAAGTAACGTCACAGAAGACATCCGAACAGGAAGTGACGTCACAAAAGACATCGGAACGTATTGTCAGAACCAAAAGTAACGCCATAAGATTTCATCCTCAGAACGGGAAGCGACGTCAGAATGACGGGCTACGAAATGACGAACTGACGTCAAAAGAAAGTAAGGTGAAAACATCAGGTAAAACATTTCCATTTTCCCAAAATGCTAACTATCTAGGAAGACTAGATGCCAGATCCCACCGGTCCCTCTGGTGTATACTGGTTATGATGTAATGGTTGCTTGGTTGGTTTGTTGTTTATCGCCGCACTCAGCAATATTCCAGCTGTATGACGGCAGTCTGTAAATAATCGAGTCTGGACCAGACAATCCAGTGATTAATTTCATGAGCATCGATCCACGAAATTGGGATTGATGACATGCATCAACCAAGTCAGCGAGCCTGACCACCCGATCCCGTAAGTCGCCTTTTACGACAAGCATAGTCACCTTTTAAGGCAAGCATGCCCATTGGGTTGCTGAAGACCTATTCTACTCCGGAATCTTCACGGGTCTGATGTAATGGTTTACGAAGGAGTCATCAATACTTATGATTGTGTATAAACCTCAATTACACCAGGAATTAGCTCCCCTCCCTACCCCTCACAACCACAACCTCAGCTACGCGGATTCATACAGTTTGCACATCGGTTTTTCGATTCGTACCTCAATGAATCGAAACAAATTCAAAGTCAATCCAGGGTATGTTTTAAGTAAACAAGTCACGGCATTGCATAGAAGAATTTATTTCGGTCTATAAGATGCCATTTACAATCACCAAAGAAGAAACTAAAAAAACTGGAAGATTTCTCAACACACACATCTTTATCATGAGGCAGGATATATGCAGAATACTTATAAGTAATACATTTCAATACTAATTTTAGAAGGAACCAGATAGAAAAATGTCAACACAGTGAAAATCTGAACATTGTCGTTCCCGGCGATATTGTCCGGTTTAACGAAGCATGGATTGGGGGTTTATATCCTTTGTGTGCTTTTCTGGAGACGTTCCTGAATGCAATCGTGTGGAATACTGGGTTGAACACCAGTTTATGGCGTCTTCATTTCTCAATTGTTTGGATACTTCAGAGAATTGACATTTTAAATCAAGGTTTTACCATCAAACGGTTGTTTAGTAATTCGAGAAATGTTATGATAGACTTTCAGAGGAATTTATAAATAGGGCAAGTCGCTTGTCAACATGATGAGCGATGCTATCCCCTGCAATAACCTTTACATGGAGTTTTCGCACCTCCTTTCTCACCGGTTCTTACTTTCTTCACGCAAATTGCGTGAATAGCAGGTGCTACCAGTAGAGCAGTGCATGCTTACCCTTTTCGCGAAAACCGGTGTCATCAGTGATTTCCAGTGATCCATTTTCAGTACACTTCGGTTATAACGAACACGCTTATAACGAACTGACGGTTATGACGAACTTACTTTTTTGGTCCCAACTATGTTCTGTAGTTATGCTGCATATATGTTTATAACGAACAACGGTTATAACCAACTAAAATTAGCAGTACCTTCACGTTCGTTATAACCGTAGTTTACTGTATATAATTTTCATTCACAATCTTACCTTTTACGCCCATTGCATTTGATATCGGCAATATTTGAGACTGATTCGACTCTGACGTTAACAGGTAACATGGCTCAAGCAGTCAATATTGAAGGGTAGGGGTTCTTTTTTATTGAACAAAACAGTTTGATATGGTTTGGTTAGTGTCCAGGAATCATTCGTCGATTATAACACATGTATATAGAAAATAGTACGTGTCAATAAAATAATCTTTTACATTAAAGTTGTGAACAACATTCGATTACATATGGAAATACTCTCCGCTGAAACGTAACCTCCACAGAAACAAATTTGTTTCTTATGATTTTCTGAAACATATAACCCGCAAGACACATATCGTTGATAAACAATGACAATGACCTGATTGACACATGTAGCATACATAACGTTACACTGAAGGAATCATTTTTGTCATGTTTGGTCTACGTCATTTGATTACATATGGTAAGAGCACTTCAGTGATCTAGATCTGATTCAGTCATAAAACATTAAACCCGCAAACATAAATCTGAGCGGAAGATCCAATTTTCTTATGAATGTAATATAGGTCGATGTGTTTTTTTTGGTTGGGGAGGAGAGTGGGAGACGTATGTGTTGTACAAATGCTGACATGGAAATTGTAAAATTTACTTTATGAGGAATCTTGCTATCACGTGTAATAGCGATTTTGACTTTCAATGCATTACTGTAACAGCAGTTTGATTGTGATCAGTATCAAGGTATAATTTCGCGAAGTATATTTTGAAATCAGCATTTCAATGCTGCATATTTCTTTAATCTCCACCACTGATCTATGTTCCACAACACTTCTGGGCAGAATCTAGTTGACCTAGGTCCCATACCCCAACTGGGAGCTGTCAAGTTGACAGGCTGTCTGAATCATCTCCACTGTTGCTGGGCCGTCTGAAACATAGTAATTTATTATTTATTCGATTGTGTTGTGGATGCATCAACTCATGAGAGAATCATGTCATTCTGCCCATAATGGGGTTTTAACTTCACATACCTGATGACAAATAGAGCAATGAAATACATCAAACTTAATGAACTATATATCACTGATTAAAATGTATTAATTAATGACAACATCCGTCACATGTAGTTCTATCTACTTGAAAACGTAGTTCAGGTAGAATTGATCATTGTTTTGTATCTGGTGTCATCACTGATTTTCAGTAATCCATTTACATGATTTTATCACCATGTTGCCTTTTAAGTCCAATGAAATGTGTTTCGGCATTTAATCGAGATTGATCACACTCTGGCGTTGACGCTTTTTTATTTGTGTACGAATCATATCATGAACCACGTAAGCAGTCTAACAACGACGAACATTCACTGGACCGAAACTATAACGTTAAAGGATAACGGTTGTCTTATAACAGTATTTATCATGCCGTTAAAGATAACAAAACTTTCAGAAATCCCTTGTCTTCGTTTTAAGGGAACACAAAAACTGAAAATACTGCTGGTTAATATAACAATCGGGATTCGATCAGCCAGACTTTATGTCACACAATGCAATGATTAGTACGTTATGAATCAGTCCTCTTTTGAAAGATATGTGCACATTTCAAACGTGAAAGTGACTTTGGATGAATGGATTCATTAAAAAATAAATAGTTTTACTCTTTTTAAAGATATTATTGTCTGACAGTAAAATATATTTCTTTAAATTTTATCATGACACAACATTAATACCGAGGGGGAAGAATGTGTCCTTGGAAATGTCCTTTCTGGCAGCCTCGATGGCGTGTTTCACAGCAAACAAGACTGATGCAGACAAACACACGGGTGGTTCACCCACAGCTGAAACACAACAATTTACTGTTAACTATGAAATACCAACGGGAAATGCTGGCATCAAATATCAAGTAGTACCATAGGAGAAAATGCTCGACTTCTTTTGAAACTGCTGTATTTGGGAAATTGAAAAGGTAATATAATATATATTATAATGCATATTTAATCAGTGGTAACATGAGCTGCACTTTCATATGCTGACATTGTAAGGGCTGCTACAGTGGCTGTCATTACCTTTTGATCTCAGAACTCCACGTGGGTTGGGTGCATTCTTCAGGAACTGGATCCGGAAGTCAATAGGAATGTCCTTTCCCATTGGAGGCTTGTATTCCTGTACAGAAAAACATAGTAATGCGCTGGCTTGACTGCCCTTGACCAAGCGGAGCAACGTTGTAGATACATGCATATGTACATATTCGTCCAATACTGGCAGACCAACACTCCAGTATAATGTTGCAATTTTAAAAATCTAGCAACAGGCATCTCACTTTTTTTGGAGTTTGCAAAAATCAACATGGGCAGATGTTTTCTATTTGCTCCGAATCTGCACATTTCATGGTTCATTAGAAAGTTATGAATCATACATCAAACAGGACATAAACTGAGGGGCAGAAGAAAGTATTCTGAGTTTGAATTGAAAATACAAAGAAGCTTTTGCTAAATTTCAATGTGTCTATTAAGCCATTTATTATTCCTGCAATAGTTTTAAAAAGCAATCGGTTGGTAGATAATTGAGTGTAAAGGTGTATTGGTTTAATTAAGACTGGGTTAAGAAACGAATTTGCAACTACATACCACCTACAATGTTTGAAATATAAATTGTGCCGGAAAAAGCAATTATCATATATTTTCAAAGATATATGTGCCGCAACATAAACGCATTTTGCACATGTCACCATGACCATATCTTGAGGGAAAGTTTTCTCGCAAAACAAATACTAAGTTGTGTAACATTGTTATGCACTGCGTTACACAGTTCCTTCGTCAAGGCCGTTCTTGAACGGAGCTCTTGGTGGCTGTATTATGGCATATTGTTAAGATACATCTGTGCCCCGTGTCACTTTGCTGGACATGCATTCAAGAAATACAGGTGTTCTGGTCTATGTTATCCAAATGAAAACAGAATTGTATACATCACGTAAATATTCAATGAAACCAGTCAATGACCAGGGATATTCTATCACCCATAAACATATAGATACCGAAGGTGTGTTCTTGTTGCTATTCTGGCAGCTCTATTCTGTAACTTCTGCAGTCGGTTCAGCTGATCTCCTGATATTATTATACTTACCCATGTGCCATCCGTCAGGGCGGTGCCAGTCTGTGGGTCAAAGAGCATCTGTTCGGTCAGCCAATATCCCACGCCCATCACAAAACCACCTTCAAGTTGGCCGATGTCAATATCCGGGTTCATACTGAATGAACAATGGAAAGAAAATATAGTAAGCAAGTAGTAGTAGTGTCTGGTAAACAAATTTGCTCTGGAGCATACATGAATAAAATAGTTCGTGAAAATCCAACCATGCCTTCAGTCAACGCCCAGTCAAAAGGTCTGGCAGCTTTTGGCCAATAATAAAACATTGGTCCTCCATATATCACAACACATACCTCAACAACACACTCTTCTACTTTCAAACTGATCGAAATTACACGCAATAGCCATAATCTTTCCACCTTTACGCATCACCTTTGTTGCCGCACGCCATTGTATGAGGGGTTGCTGAAACGTTCTGAACCCAACTACGAATGATGTACAGTCTTCACAGTTAACCTGTATCAAGTACACTACTTTCCGTGCTAACAGCTTGCATGTGAAGCAAATACAGAACCAGATAGCATTTTTCTGCAGGAATCAAAATGGCTAGTATCTCTGTTCATGAGAATGGACAAAACTGGCTACTGTGCTGTCTTCAAGTATCTCTAAATAAAAGGGCTCCAATAGCCACCCACGCACTTAAGGGTTTGATTATCCTTCTTTCGCAAACGTGGAGAAGAGGGGAAGAGAAAGCCTCGAAGATGGCCCAAGACCTTCAACTGCCACCACTAAGGAAAATGCTTTTTAATACAGTATATACACAGAATATATATACACAGAAGGTCCACTCTGTTGTCTCACCTCTCTCCACAGTCATACAGAAGGTCCACTCTGTTAATCTGGTTCTCCCCGGTCAGGATGTCTACTTCAACTTCAGTGCACGTGGCACCGTAAATGTTGTAATTACTGAAATCTCCTGTTGGAAAGGTTCTGAAAAAGATGAAATCAATGTAACGCGTCTAGAGATTTCTTGAACCGTAAATGACCTCGTGTAAAAAGATAATGCCTCATAACGCCCAAGACCCGGGTTCAACTCCCTACTTTTGACTCTGTATGAAGCACATTAGATCTCCCAGAGTTATATGACACATTTTCAAGTATCGTACCGATCTAGCTCCCTGTAAAAAACTAATGATTGGAACTACCCAAGCACAACCAACCAGTACCGCCATCCTTACGTCCTGCTGATGCGGCGCAAAAGAGCAATATGTATTAATTCATCCTTATGTTCATATATAATATAGGAATTTCATCGTCGATATTAACACTAGTGAGGAAAACTTTGCTATGAAGCATCTTGTTTTGTGCGCCTTATTGTTATCAGCACCCTTTTGATAACTATGAAGCATCTTGCCTTGTGTTTTTCTATGTCACCATTATGACGACTATGAATAATCCTGTCTTGTGCGTCGCTGTCGGCATCTATATCACAAGGGTACCATCACAACGACTATGGAAAAGCCTTATGCATATCTTAATGTGAATGGCATACTTACGAGCTGCTGGCGGACAGATCCACCCCTTGTTTGTAGCACTGAGCAGCAAGCTGTTGCCAGGTAGGGTTGACCATCTTGGCTTTGACCGGAGCCATCCGAGCCTTCAGCTGTTGACAACACTGCACGACCCCCTTTAAGAAAATATTCGAAAGCTTGACAACATCGTTATTTGCCAGCCAGTTGAGATAATGATTGAGTGAATACGTAAAACGCAAACGTGCAACACATGTTTAATATGGTATGCAACCTCAGTGAAACAAAGATCAAGTGTAAGAGATTCAAGAAAGTCAAAGCAAAGTTTGTCTTTGGCAGCTGCTTAAAGGAGTGGCGTCCAAGATAATTACGCTTATATAGCGACGTGCATGCACGCGTGCGTGCGTGCGTGCGTGCGTGTGTGGCTGCTTGTACTAGTCCGGACTGATGCCAATTTGTAGAGCTGGCTCACTGAGATACCATGCCGCAGTTTAACATAAATATCCCACTCAGACACATTAAACTGACTCCGAGCCGACCAGTCCTTGTTTCAGCCCCTAAAAGCCAAGCGCCGGACAGTGTGACAACAAGTACCATCTTTTAACGTCTTTTGGTATGACGCGGCCGAGGATCGAACAACCCCGGACCTTCCGTTCAACCACCAATACATGTAGCATAACAAGCTGCTTGCACAATTCCGACGAACCACAGTAAGAAACAATGAGCACAACACCTTAACCGAAAACTAACACAACTGCACGTTCTAAAATCCCGGTCAGTATAAAGATACATTCTCTATTATGGTACATCTTACCAATGCATTTATTTCGGTCGTGATGCTGCCTCCAGTAGTGAACGAATTAGAGTCGGACAAGGTGTTGGTTGCTTTAACCTTGATAGTGTCCATTGGGATACCCAGCTCAAAGGCACATACTTGCATCATCTGTAAGCAATTTCAAGTATTTAAATCCTTGTGTATTCAACTTTAGTTATAAACTGTTCGAGTAAAAGTAATATATAACAGTATAATATATGTTACTTGGTTGGTTTGTTGTTTAACGCCGCACATATTTCAGCTATAGTCGCCTTTTACGGCTAGCATGGGTTACTGAAGACCTATTCTACCCCGAATCTTCAAGGGTCTGTAATATATGTACAACAGTATAACATACATTCAAAAGTAACAGTTCAACAAATATATAACAATATAACAGCAACCCATGCTTGTCATAAGAGGCGACTAACGGGATCGGATGGTCAGGCTTTCTGACTTGGTTGATGCATGTCATCGTTTCCCAATTGCGTGGATCGATGCTCATGATGCCAATGACTGGATTGTCTGGTCCAGACTCGATTATTCACATAAAGCTTGAATATTGCTGAGCACGGTGTTAAACAACAAACAAGCATACAAGCAAACATACTGGTGACCTACGAATTCTGATAAATATGGCATTGTAGCTCTTATATGTTATTGTATATCTCTGAGATGCGTATATGAATGACTGTGTTTTTTTGTCATTAACTGAACAACCTTTATGTTTATTCCCTGTCCCATTTCCACGCCACCGATGGAGAGGGCCACGGAACCATCCCCGTGGTAGACAGTCAGGTAGACGTTGAACGTTTCCTGCTTATAGTCCACGTTCCATCGGATAGGCATCACCGCAATGCCCTTCTTCTTCCATCGGTTTGCCTAGAAATCAAATTGTGGAGTGAAAGAAAACAATTATATGCACAAGTTTTTTTTGTCTCTGATATTTTCTGATAGGTGGAGGTGTTTGCAGAACAATATATCACGTAGCTATTTGGAATAGCATTTGAACCTTGCATAGTTTAATAGACAACTGTGCTGACTTATGAACCATGTAACACTGTCAAGAGTAAAATATTCTTCTCTTTTTTCATCCTTCCTTTTTTATGTGAAGATTCCGGGTTAGAATAGGTCTTCAGCAACCAATGCTTGCCGTAAAAGGTGACTAACGGGATCGGTTGGTCAGGCTCGCTGACTTGGTTCATGCATGTCATCGATCCAAATTGCGTGGATCGATGCTCATGATGTAAATCACTGGATTGTCTGGTCCAGACTCGATTATTTACAGACCGCCTTCATATAGCTGGAATATTGCTGAGTGTGGCGTTAAACAACAAACAAACAAACCAACCAACCAACCTTTCTTATGTTTGTAACTGTTATGTTGAAGTAGAGATTGTTGTAAGTTTATTTGTTGAGTCTATCAGTGGCAGCAAATGGCTGAAACGCTCCTCAAATATTGGGGTGTGTGACTTACAGGTACCTCCCTCAGTTGTTGACAGCTTTATCGTTCGAGTAGTTTTGTTGATGACATAGGCTCAAGACGAGGGAGACGTGATGATTTCACAAATTTCACGATTCAGTTCTGAACACCGATTTGGGGGTTACATCTTTCACTTTGGGATCACCATTATCAGCAATATTAACACAAAAAAGTGTAATAGCCTCAGGAGCAGATGCACTTCTAATCGTTTTTGACTATGATAAAGTGAAGTTTTGAAGCTGATTCGATATTTCAATAATCAAACATTCTTCAGAGTAAAACAAAATAAAAGTATATTTACCTGGTTGAATGCTGCCACCTGTTGTTTTCTGGCCTTGACATCGGCCCACGCCTCCAGCTGAGCCACAATAGCCTTGATGTTGCAGTACGTCAGAACCCTTCCATTGACAGTTGTCTGAGGAAGAACAAAAACAAACTTCGGCTACTTTGTACAGTTTTAATTGAAAACAACTTTTCAAAGTTTTCACCTCGGATCTTACACGTAAGCATGATTGCATTAATTGTTTGATCAAAGAACTTGGCATAAGTGACATATAAAATAATGCCATATCTAAGGCCAGTATGTACTGAGGAAGAAACTTGCCCAAACCATGCATCAGAATTATAAATTTTTGACTTGACTCTAAAACCTGAAGATTGGCCCAATCCTCATTTGTACTGGATTCCAAAGCTCTATAACAATCTGTACACAGAGGGATATATTGCAGGTTCCAGCAAATGTACACCAAACCCTGTTTCAACGATTAACTACAATCCTTAATACAATCAAGGAAGGATTTTTTTTTTATATTCACAAAATGTATTTGCGACAAGTGGAATTGATACCATGTGGATTGTCAATGACTCAATGACTCAGGATGAACTTTGAACGCCACTAACTAACATGACGAACTTAAAGAAAAATTTCCTTCCTTGATCCATGGCGCTTTTGTTACAAAACGTGGTGACAATAGATACAGTTACGTATCTATCTTCAGATGTTCAGGCCAGTTTGCCAAAAAATAAAGCAAATGCCAAAACTACGAAAAGACAATATATGAAATGCTGGACGTCCTAATTGTTTGGGTAGGACATTTGGCAAGAAGTATCCATCCCCATGCATCAATTGTGCTCTTTGTCTTGCTGATCTGTTTCATTATACACATGAATCGCAATTTCTGTTCGGATTGGCGAAGACGAAATAATGTAATTTGGCCAAGAAGTTCAACTTAAGCTTCAGGTATATCGATTATCTGATATTGCTCAATAACCATAAATGGCAAATTCCATTCCACTGATTTACCAACCTGAACTAGGAATAAACCAGACCAGGGGTCTCACCTGTTTCATATTTAAATCTATGAATAGAGATTCAGAGTGACAAAACACTCCCCACAGGACTCTATGACAAGAGGGATGACTTCAACGTTCCATATTCAACTTTCCCTTTATGTCGAGCAATATTCCTGCAACTCCAGCCCTTGGTGTCTACATTTCACAACTTCTGAGAGAGTGAGTGAGAGTGAGTATGGTTTAACGCCGCTTTTAGCAATATTCCAGCAATATCACGTCGAGGAACACCAGAAATGGGCTTCACACATTGTACCCATGTCGGGATTCGAACCCGGGTCTTCGGCGTGACGAGCGAACGCTTTAACCACTAGGCTACCCGACCGCCCCTCACAACTTCTGAGGTACAATCGAGCAATCTCTTTCTACCAAGATTTCAAAGAGCCTCATACGACTCTTGCTGAGAAGCTGTTTGATCAAGGTTACAACCTTCAAGGGCTCAGTGAAGCTTTCAAACACAAACAGTTTTATGGAAGACCTGTGGGGGACATTTCGAGATGTGGTCAATGACAAGAATGATGTTCGATGCTATTCCCTATTTCGTCTTGTACCATATATTCCCTTGTTTTTTTCAGGAGTTTTCTTTACATGTCTTTGCATGTGTTTGTGACGGGTGCCACCGGTGGGCCGCCGTCATATAGTTGGAATATTGCTGAGTGTGGCGTTTAACAACAGACAAACAAACAAAAGTAAATCATTACACATGCTTATGATGATGTCGGAATCGTACCATCGGCTTTGTTTTTGGGGGAGATTTATGAAAATGGAAAGAGCTTTGTCGCTTTTATTCTTCATACTGTTTCAGCCAGGTGCAGCACATGCAGTGTAGTTGAGGGAAAGAACTTCCTGACATTAACTCACCTGGCCTTTGTTGAACAGGTTCAGCTTCCTGAATGTAAGCGGATCCATGTTCAAGACTTTGGCGGCGTGATCCATCATCGTTTCCATCATGAAAATTGATGGAACGGATCCTGAAATAAGACATGAGGAACATTAAAAGATACTGCAATTTGTATGTAACCTTCCTTCCATAATATGACCCATACGTTGGACACATTATCAACGCTTACGCTGTGGTCATTATAATAGTGGTCAACGCTGCAATTAGAATATCTGTATCCTGAGGATATATAGTTACTCTTTCATGAACACGCGAAAGAACAGGATTACTGTGATTGGCATGAAATGAATTGCTGAAAGCAATGTCCCACCAGATATTTCGTTATATCACGGCGTGTCAGCTTAATGTGGGAGGAAAGTCCGAAGTGATGCAGGTCTTAGACGTTTACCACTTCGGTGAAATCCACGAGCAAGGGTATGGTGCTGACAAACCTAGAAACATAATCGGGGCGAATCGGAATCCAGAATCATAGGTTTCTGGCGTGCCCAAGGGACGCAACTCTGCACAGCGAATCGCGGCGCCTTAGACGACTGGGCCACCAGTAACCCCGTCAGCGGTGATGACTGACTGACTGACTGAATGAATGAATGAATGATGTAACCATTAAAGATCATTATAGTAGCATTAACAGCATAAACGTTTATCACTTCTATTCCAGCTGAAAGTGACCCGTGAAAATTCCGGGGTAGAATAGGTCTTCAGCACCCATGCTTGCCCTAAAAGGTGACTATGCTTGTCATAAAAGGTGACTAACGGGATCGGGTGGTCAGGCTCGCTGACTTGGTTGATGCACGTCATCAATCCCAATTGCGTGGATCGATGCCCATGATGTCAATCACTGGATTGTTTGGTCCAGACTCGATTATTTACAGACCGCCGTCATATAGCTGGAGTATTGCTGAGTGCGGCGTTAAACAACAAACCAACCAACAACCAGCTGAAAGTCCCAGATGTTTAAACTGGAATCATGTCTACATATGTGTTATGATCATGAATGGCTATTACCTGGCCCCCTGCAATATGTGTTAGCTGGGAGATTGGTCTGTAGGGCTATAGGTGTGAAATCCCATGCTGGACAGTAGTATGCTGAAAAGATTGGACACCAGTGTGCACAATACGCAGTGCCTTGTTGAAATCACCTTAAACAACCTAAGGATAATAACTTACTCTTAAATGTTAAACGACAGACCAATCTGCACGGTAATAATTACTCTTAAAATAATCTGAAATGTATCAATCATTTAATCATTTGTGTCACAAATGATGTATGAATATACCCCAAAGAAGTATCACATACCATTAAATGCTAAAGTATCCATAGGTAAGTTCTATTTTGGTTTTTCAGCCAAATAACTACATAAAGGATACAGCGACATTACAAATTGAAACAAAAATTATTTCTTAAAATTATGAATGTGCTCATGTATCACCGTTGTCCATATGTCCAGGAAATTCAGAAAAGTAACAGTCATTGGGTGATATTCCACAGTCAGCATGGGCTGTAAGCTGGATGCCATTAAGTTTCCCATCATTGTTGACCCCGATCTGGATACAAAGAAATGAGGTGAGGTGGGGTGGGGTTTAACGTCGCGTCCAAGATTATTGCTCTTATATAGCGACGTGCATGTAAGTGTGTGTGTTTGTGTGTGGCTGCTTGTACTAGTCCGGACTGATGCCGATTTATAGTGCTAGCTCACTGAGATACCATGCCGCATACAGTTTAACATGAATACCCCACTCAGACATAGTATACTGACTCCGAGCCGACCAGTCCTTGTTTTAGCCCCTTAATGCCTAGCGCCAGACAGGTAACAACAAGTACCATCTTTTAACGTCTTTTGGTATGACGCGGCCGGGGATCGACCCCGGACCTTCCGCTCTCCGGGCGGACGCTTTACCACTAGATCGCTTAGTCGGTCTACAGAGAAATGATACGGAGTGAGTGATAAGACATCGCTCCAAGTCATCCACATCATAAACAGCAGACTGTTCCTATCATAACAACATGTCTCATATATCTTGCCACAAAGGATATCTTGACAGGCGGTGGATCACGCATTCAAATCCACTCAAAACCCAATGTTTACAATGGCAGGAATATCATCAAAGACAACTGTTTTTTATTCCTGACATGGCTCCAAACATTCCTGAATATGAATTCATAGACGGACAAAATATCCAGTGACCATATAAATACCACTAGTTCCGCCATGATGTAAACCTCTGGGCAAAGGAAAGTATGCAATTCAAATATGAATCTCACCCCAAAATTATAAACGTTATCAAAACGTTACTAGGCTGAAAATATAAGGCCGAAACACCGCAAGCGTAAGACCCAAATCACACCAATGATTCCCGTATCTAATGCATCTACATTACGATTTATTGTTTGTCTCATATTTAACCATGTTCAAACATGGGTGTATACTTTATTGGTGACTGCGGCGTTAAACACACATTAACTCACTTACACAAGGGCCCTAGAACTAAACACGGGGATAAACGTTTTTTGGAAAGACAAATGTTCGTTACAGATACTAAATAATGATGGCATCACTTGCAGCACACAACCATGGTGCTGTCAGAGTGAGTGATCGAGTGAGTGGGTTGGGTTTAACGCCGCTTTTAGCAGTGTTCCAGTTATATCACGGCGTGTCATCTTAATGTGGGAGGAAAGCCCGAAGTGATGCAGGCCTCAGACGTGTACAACTTTGGTGAAACCCACAAGCACGGGTATAGTGCTAACAAAGCTAGATACATAATCGGGGCGAACCGGGATTCGAACCCACAATCATAGGTTTCTGGCGTGCCCAAGGGACGCAACTCTGCACGGCAAATCGCGGCGCTTCAGACGACTGGGCCACCCGTGACCCCGGCAGCTGCGTATCATATCTCAAGCCATTATAGCAAAGAGAGGTGACTAAAGGTGACTGAAGTACTTTCAGAACCGAGAATTGGACCGATGATAATTAAGCGGATCCTGTTCTTGTCTACATTAGTTGAATGGAGGAACGTGACACTGGCATTTTCATTTATCTCTTACTGTGTAATTCGCCAGGTAGGGATAACGTTTTCCAATTGTCTTCATGTTGGTATGGAAATTCATATTCAGGCGGACAGGTCTGAAAGTTTGAAACATAACAATTCAACGTCGCTGTTATTAGGACACGAGTGGAATCTTTTGTCTCAGGCATTAACCATAAACATTCAAAAAATTACTTAAAATTTCGTGTTGCATTAATATATTGAACATACACAGAGAGACATACACAGACACCCACAAGCACTGATACTCACAAACAGACACACTCAGACACACACAGACATACATAGAGACACAGACACACAGACAGACAGACACACACACACACAGACACGTAGACAAACAGACACACGCAGACACACACAGACATACACACATACATTGACACACACAGACACAGAGACACAGACACACGCAGCCAGACACACACATACATACACAGACACAGACACACAAACACAGAGACAAAGACACGCAGACAAACAAAGACACGCAGACAAACAGAGACACGCAGACAAACACAGACACATACACACTCAGACACACAGACACAGACCACACAGACACACCCAGACAAACAGACACACGCACACAGAGATACAGAATACCTTAGATACCAGAAAAGCAGTATTCCTCCTTTATTCAAGTTGTCAGGCATTCAACTCACCTTTTCATGACGTGCGTGGCGAGAGCAGCGGCACACGCTGTCATGTTCGCTCGTGTTATCCGACCTCCAAAAGATCCTCCAAGACGCTTGACCTTCACACTTACGCTATAAAATGTGAACACATGCCCCATTTAAGCATATTTACAGTGGAACAATAGAGTGAACATTCATGTTTTATTGGTGTGCTTCTCTTTCTGTAATTATACGCTGTTTGGACAAAGGGTAACCTCCTTTGCTTAAAGAGATTTGATTGCTCTATGCCTAACATGTTTAGAGCAAACCTGACTAAATTGCCAATGGGTAGGATACGATCTCAGTTTTCTGTCTGTACATGTGTGATTATGGAACTATGACGGTCAGCACAGTGGCCTGGTTCATTGTATGTCAAAGCATCCTGTCGGGGTGGAACGTTGCTCATAATATCAATCACTAGTTGTTTGGTCCAGCCTCGAGTATGTACGGACCACCGTCATATTGCTAGATTATTTATAAGTGTGACGTTAAACAACCAATAATCACAGGTACCTGCTTTCCGTGATGTTAAGTACTCTGGCTACGGACTGTTGGACAAGGTCTGACCACTGTGTGGCCGAGTAGAGATGTACTCCCACCCCATCCTCAGCTGGGTAGCACAGGCAGAACTGGGAAGTAGATAAATGTTACACCTATACCAGCCAGGCAAGGACATGTAACACGTACATTATGCATAGCCTGTGCCTGACATGCAAGGAAATGTTACACAGTGTATTATGCATAGCCAACACAGTCCATGCAATAATGTATTACATCTAACACAGTGCATTATGCAAGGATATTTTACACCTAACACAGTGTAATTATACATAACCTTTTCGGGACATACAAGGATGATAAAGTAGAAAACGTAACAACGCCATTGATTAAGAAGGAAACGTAACAACGCCACAGCAAAAGTAGGAACCGTAACTACGCCATTAGTAAAGCAGGAAACGTAACTACGTCATGTATTAAGTATGAACCGTGACTACGTCATTGATTAAGTAGGACACGTAACTACGTCATTGATTACGGATGAACCGTAACTACGTCACCGAGTAAGGAGGAAACGCAACTACGTCACTGATTCAATATGAACCGTAACTACGACATTGATTAAGTAAGAAGCGTACTACAACATTGATCGAGTAAAAAAAGTGGGGGCCACATGCGCACCTATAAAATCCTGAAACTATATATCTTTAGAATGATTAACCTAAAGTAATGTAACTAGTCATGTACACATATTCTAACCAAACATATAAACTAAAGCTTTACGGATATCTCACCCGATGACAACTAGATAAACTTATAATAAAAGGGTAAGAACATTAATGACTTTTCTAGGCTGAATTGGACATGGGATATGTATAACTAGAAACACGTGTCAAGTGGATATCCCACACAACTACACATTACCAGATCATATCCTGAACCAGTTGAGATACTGCAACATGTACATGCAATATCGTGCTTTACTGTTTTCGCGAACACCTTGTGTCATCACTGATTTTCAGAACTATATTCATATAATTTTCACCGCTATTTTGCTTTTTACGCCCATTGGAATCTGTTTGGTAGGATAATCGAGACTGGTTAATCTTTGGCTTTTTTCACATCAATACAAAATGTGAAGCTCATCACTGGTGGCCCCTCTTGACATGAATGGACTGAGTGCGGCGTAAAACAACAATCCAAAAACACAACCAATCCATACATATAAACATACATCTCGCCATGACATTAGTACTCATGTGATCTCTAGGTATCTGACTGACCTGTGTTTCCAGGTGGAAATGGTACTGATGTTTTATCTTGATGGTGCCAGTTATCTGTTTGTCAGATCCCGCTATTGCACCTGAAAACAACAACAATTTCAACATTTTCCGTTGTCTGTTCAGTGACTTGTTTACCAGGCTTACATAATAAAATCAGTGAAACTATATGACTGGTCACTTTAAAAATATTTATAACAAGATTCAGCTTGATGTACTGAAACCGATATCTACAGAATAATTGGGCACCTGCAGCATCGCCAACTTTTAGCTCTTGGGCAACATTTGGAAATATGGATTTCTTCTGAATGGCATCTTCCAATGTAATGATGGGAGGCTGGACGTTCTTGTAGGTAACTTTCACCATGCTGGCTGCTGTGTCCGCTGATAGTTTGTCCACTGAAAATAGATAAAGTGCAAGTGAAATTTGATTTGTTAACCAAGCAAAATTCTTAGTGTTAATGTTTCCATAAACCGAAAAAAGATAGGCCACGCCCGCTAATGGACTTCTTTTTCCTGATTGGCTGATAACAGAAAGGGTGGGGCTTGTGCTAAGCTATGTCACTAATTTCGTATTGTCTATACCGTTTTTATATGTTAATGAAGAAATAAGCAGTCTGTGAAGTTATTATTTTGGACGTATTTATTTATAAGAATTGACTTATTGACTTATTATGGAGTTATAAATATACGTGAATTAACACAGCTTGCACAGAGATTTTTGAGTCTATACCTTCATAACGCAAAACATATTGAAGTCAATTCCTAAAAAATTCTGACACATATTAACTTCAAGAATTAATGTTTCGAGACAAATGTTTCAAATTCGTTTGTTTTGTTTGTTTGGTTGGGTGCTGATTTACTTGACAAAGATAGATTTTGACTAAATATATTTTTTCAGAGATAAAGAACGTAACCATTTCAGCGTTCACGCACCTGTCAATCATATCATTACGGTAGTCTGTGAACCGCCCTAGCTGTTCTGATCGATTGCTATCATGCAGGTAAAAGGCAACATGGCCAAGAGTGTATTGTTACCTGGATGATATAAATATTGATTTGTTCCAGTCATGAGGGACACGAACCAAAACAATTTGGAGTCATACCATACATAAACATGTCTGATCGTCATGGAAATGCACGCAGGTAAAACATACAATGAGGTCACAATGAGGATAAACAAACCTCATTAACATGACGAGATAAATATGCCTGGTTTGACAACTGATGAATTAACTAAAATCATTTTATATGTATGTTTGTTCATGAACATGTATGTACAGTGATACCAGGTATTAGTTGTTTTATTCAGAGCAAGATAGTTCAAAGCTTTTGAAACTATAGCAATCAAATACACATTATGCTTTGTTTTATCTCTTTGATGATTAACACATCACTATTCCAGATAAATAACAGCTAGAGGATGATATAGTCCATATACTGTGGTCGTGTAAAGGTTCTCTACCTGCCACGATAAGACCGATTGGCTGTCCACTGTACAGAACCCGTCCACTGCAGAACAGCTGGCAAAATGAAAGGGATTGAGACACAAATTTTAACAGCTGTAACTAATTTCCAAATAAATGCATAATCTTTCAGCCACACAGTGGACAACTAATGACAACGTTGATTAATGTCCACCGTATGTGCAGTTCACTTCACATATGACTCAATCGGATATAATGTTCCGTTATAATAAGAAATCAAATTGTAATCCCATATGGGTACCAATAACACATGTTTATGTCGACAACTAACTATGGTTTCAAAAGCATTATTTTGAAGGTCCCTATATTGATTGTATTGTGTTTTAATTTGATTGTTTTGTAATGTTAGAGTTGCATTTACCATACCGTGGTAAATCGCATATGCATTCCAGTATGGATGATTGACAACATTGAAATTTGAACCTTAAGTAATGCTTCCCAATGTCCTTTCATAAGATTTAAAGAACATGTAGGCTGTGTAGTTATTTAGTATGTTTGATTGAAACGACAGAACATATCACAGAGGATGGAAGCAAAATACAATCAATGCAAACAAAGACAGTAGTTAAATAGAGGTGAACAACATCGAGTGTACATATTCTTCTTGTCAGTACCTCCTCAGCAGCAAGGGCGGTGGCTTCTCTGAAATTGTTCAGTCCTCCGGTCGGTATATCTGCTGCAGATATATACTTGAGCGCTCCCGGATAGGACTGTGGAAACAAAGACAGTATGATTAAGTATCAGGCTGCATACAACGAATTATTTCTTTTTTTGTCATTCCTCATTTTCTGGATCCATGTCCAATTATTTATTGTGATTAAGAACTATTTATAAACATTGCAGAACAGAATCACTTGAACACCATGATCCGCTGATGTGGATTCAAATTTAAAATTTGGCCTGATTGTGATCAGTGATTCCTCATTTACTGGCACCTTCAGGACCCGTGGGAACCATCAGCACTTTGACCTCCCCAAACATTAAGCTCACAACTGTGATAGAGCAGAAATAGTGTTCAAAGCGGGATTAAAATCATTTATTCTCATTCACTTATTTAGACAGCACTGTAAGTAAAATTTTGCACTTTGATTCATGCTTTCATTCAAACTGCTTTGCTTTTGTAAAATGGTCCTTTTCAAAAGAAAGAGGTTATATGAGGAATATATACATTGCTTTTAGCAGAAACTGACTTGATGAAAAGTCTAACCAGTGCAGGTCGTAGTTTGTTGGAACCCAAATCCAGGTGAACGTTGCACAGCGCAATGGTTTATGTCATAGTAACATTGACTACGTAACCGACGTTTCATCATTAGCAAGATGGACGGACACTACCCACAATCAACTTTAACTTATCACAGAAATGTAAAGAAACTATTATTTCATGATGGAGACTAACGATTGGTCGACCTTATTAACCTTAGTACATGCATGTGCTATCCAAATGCTTCCCGTCTAAATGCCATCTGATCGAGTTGATCATGCAAGTTGGCCACTCTTCTGTGTATCAATTATCGTTCTCACCTGCTTTGGGCATTTTGCTAGGATTGTCAGTACTGATCATAAGAGTGTTACAACATCGACTCATACCATCTTTTAACACTTTCACACACAGATAGAAGCTATTGTGTTCTGTCAGATCTATAGGGGAATATTGGTACTGTGCATGGCCAGACAATTGGAATCCATGTGTTTTTCATGACACACATTACCAACATCATTCATGAAGACAGCTCACTATTTAAAGGTCCGTAGCAAGAACGATAAAACAATATTTTGGAAGGAAAAACAGAACTGCTCTTATACATTAATAATGCAAATATTTTCCAGATCTTAATACAAAGTTAATGAAAACACTAATCACTTTTAACAGATTTAAAACTACACTTGTCCTTCAAGAAAATAATTGATATTTTACGAATATATTTGAATTCAGTTTATTAATGGCTACCATGGCTACAGATGTATCTACAGTGTCGATCTCGGCGTTGCCAACCCTGCTGATGACGAATGATGCAGCCACTTCCTGTGGAGCAGGAGGTATGTCCGCAACGAACTGGACCCGACCTGAAGTCTGAAATATATAGAGAGAATCTCACCCATCTGTCATTTCTATCAACGAGTGTGTTAATATGTTTAATATCTAAAGACACGAGGGTGAGATTTTCAGTTATCATCCAATATCATCCTTCAAACTTTTGCAGTTTGTAGACAGTAATGAGCAGTGTCTTACGTGTCAAAAGTACTTCTAACAGCTTCAGTAGCAGAGCCATTGTGATGCAATTTTATTGCAGCGAAATACATATAGTGGACGAGATGAGGAGATGAATTTTGTTTGTAATTTACAGCATAGAAACACATTGTTTTGCCATTTAAGAGTATATATGTAATCATATTGAAAACCAGTATGAAAACCTTGAAAAATGTAGATGGTGATCGGTACACGTATGCAAAAGAACATGACATACTCTTACACCCCGTTCTTTCGCAAATGGTACGTGGAACGTAAGTAAAGAACAATGTATCCGTGCAAAAAAAGCAAAGGGGTGGCTACGCCGGATCAAGAATGACATTCATTTATCCGATAACATAATATGAGTTCTAACAGCAAGTATAGCTATAATTTCCGGAAATGGTTGACTCGCCGGGTTGAATTGGTTCAAACCTGCGTTCGGCATTCACATCCATTATCCCTTATCAATGCAGTTGACAAGATGACAATAATCATGTTCTGATAAAATCACAAATTAACGTTAAAAAATTAACATAAGAAAAACAGACGTATCCAGTCATAAGGTCAGACATTACTGTATTGATATGTTAGTGAAAATGCGAGCCAATGGGTGGAATAGTTGAGGCCTGCGTTTGTCGTACATATCCTCGGCATCTCCAATGCAGCTGACATGATGAGAATGACACTCGTGTTCTGATATAAGCATATTTAAATGTTAATGAAAATACATACCTGTAAGGTTGCATCTGCCTTCGTCATAGGTTGAGTCAAGGGGTATTCATCTTTACGACTGTCATATGTCTGAGTGCCGGATGACACGGGCCGCATCAAGTTGGTGCCTCCACTCTGGAATCTTGCTGCTGCTTTCCGACCACACATGCCGAGGACACACTATAGTAAAGAGTCAGAGGGAACATGGGTTGTATACTTCATGGGGAGCTGAGGATATAATTTTACGACACTCTTATCAGTTGACCAGATAATAGTGTAATTATGATTATGAAATTGTAATATAATAGTTGCATATGGATATGAATAGATGCTATTTTAACATGCCAGCATATCTGGATATTTGTGACGAGATAAAATTGAACAGAAATAAAAAATCGCCAGACCACGGAGCATGATCATACGATTCCGCTTTAGCCGGGGTTCACGACAAGGATGATGTACTTGAAACCTGACCCCAAATCGTTAGGAAATGTTTATCATTGTCATCAGCGATGACATTTACAGCGTCGGTTGTGTTATGATTGTTGACACTGTTATCAATATCACATAGATGTGTGTGACATATACAAATATCCCAATCTCATTAAAATCAGACCTCAGTTCTCGCTACCGCTAAACAAAGATCTGAGGACATCCAATTAGAGGTCACGTCAGAACAACCTTTCATCCGACCAATCAGAGCATCACTTACCAGATCATGAAAGTGACAGTCGGAATGTGATTTCTTATCATGCAACCTTGAAAACTTAACTCCGAACGATAGTTACGGGTTTAACGACTGAATCCATACAATCTAGACACCTATTAGCCATTCCAGAATGTTGTTTTGTTCAGGTTTCAAATTTGTAATCGAGAATTTGAAATTAGTGCCCTAAAGCACGAGAAAGCTGCCTTCTGATTGGTCATTCCATTGGTCGGTCAAAGTTTTTGCAAGGTCGGTCTGACGTGACCCCTAATGGGATGTCCTCAGATCTTTGTTTAGCGGTAGCGAGAACTAAGATCTAATTTTAATGAGATTGACAAATATCCTTGCAGTTGTCCACAGATAACGCCTAGCTTCTAGATAAGTTTGACACCGTGACAGTGGCGACTGATACAAGGCCTCGACTGTCGATGTTGACCGACCTTGTAGAACAGGCAGATGGCCAAGTTCTTTCTGTAGGCTGGACTCGATAAACCCGCTGTAGCGTCTGGGATCAGCTCGTCGGACAGACTGGCAATTGCAGCTGAATAATGAAATAGGTTGCATGAAGAACGAGTGTACATACATCACTGTTCAAAACAATAAAAGTAGGATTCACCACCATTTAATCATAGGTCGGACGAGAGCGAGAAATTAAATTCTGCCATAAAAGTGCCAATACTCATGCATGCACACCGAAAACAGTATCATGTATACACACCATCAACAGGATTTACATCCAGCTGATTTCTCGACTTAATAAAGTTAAGGAATTTAATAGATTTGGTCGCAGCAACACATGAGCTCAACAAGGCCATTGTTACCATCTCTACCAGTGTGTACTATCCACCACAGGAAACCATTTTATCCACTCGATCCCCACATCGCAACATTCCAGCCAACCAAGTCTCTACTCAGTATCTTATCTTGTAGAAACATGGCACCCTACCATTACAATGATTTCATCATAATCTTATCCTTCGAAGCCATCCAACCAATACTGGATTTCCACTCGAATGTAAATCAAGACCTGTATCTCACCTTTAAGAACTGAAGTAGACCCCAATTGTTTGCCTTGCAGAAACGCCTCCGTATTGCTTGCATGTACCTGGATGTATAAACAAAAGTTAATGTTGAATAACAACAAAGAGGATGACAAATGTTGTTGTTTTTTTATATCCACTAAATCTGTAGGTGCATAATATATATCTGGATATATAACATGTATACCAACATTAGATTTTGATTTATAATGATCAGAAACGATGGGTAGTAGGCCTTTTTTTTCATGCATGGCTCTTTGTTCACTCGCACAGTGCATTAATTTCAAATCGTCTATATCCGTCATGTCCAAAATTGCAGAGGTGTATGGAAATCTGTAGAAATGGGTTTATATTGCCTGGAACTGAGTGAACAATGAATGATATCATAATTGACAGGGTACATGTTTCACGTCTTTATATTCTATTAAAAAAGTCAAGGAATCTGTTTTGGATCTACGTACGAGGGGCGTTCAATAAGTTTTGCAACTTCAATATAAGACCAAGTCGCAGAATATCTTTTGCACTTTTATTTTTCAATATAATCTCAATTCACCTGAATACACTTATTCCATTTGTCCTTGAAACTTTTAATACCACTGTAGGGTGGTTGATGTAGCTGTACAGCCCAGACTTAGTCCCCAGTGACTATGTCCTGTTCCGGCGAATGAAATGTGCCCTACGTGGAAGACGCTTCAAGGGTGACGAGGATGTAAAGGCTGCCATAGAGGCGTGGTTAGAGGGCTAATCTGCGGATTTCTATAATAGCGGTTTTCGTGCGTCTGTTAGGGATTGAAAATGATGTCAGTGTCTTTGTATGGTTTAACATGTAATGATTATCCTTCTTGTTTTTGGCTTTTGAAAATTATTATATATGATCTTGCGATGAACTATTAATACTTTGAAGATTCTTTAGATTTGTAGGAAATATAATACTCAATTCATACTCAGTCCCTCAGTCCCTGTAGTTTTTGCCATCCATACTCGGATTTCGGGAAATAGTCATATGTAGCTATATTTTGTATTTCATTTTTACCACCAGAAATGCATAGGGGTGCTTCCTAATTGCTTCATATTTGTGGTCGTTGTTCACACACCACATTTTTGAGAAATCATTTTTCCACCTTCTGACTTGCTTTAGAATGTCCCTGACTTACCAGTGTCTTGTTGATGCCTCCATACACCAGGGATGGTTTTGATTTGAGTTTGAAGTTGTTGCTGCTGTCCAGCTGCAACCTGAAGCCTGCTGTCACATAGGCGTGGGCATTCTGTAACAAATGAGTGAGTGAAGTAATTGTTCTTTAATCTACAATGCGTGGTCGTCTCATGAACTGTGCATAGCTACCTGATGTCTGGGGGTAATCTTGAAGGTCTTGACATACACGTCTCCAGATGGAAATGTTGGAAGTATGACAGACAGGATGACCTTGCCCTTCATGTCGAGGTTCAGGAAGTCCATAAGACTGTATGACTTCTCTGTGCCATCACTTGATCCTGAAAAACGTAACCAGTTTATTTTCACGATGGGGTATATTCTCATCTTTAGCCAAATATTGTTTCAACATTGACATTCAGTGAACAGCATAGAAAATGCCTGATATAACAATTGACTGGGAAAGAAGGAACGGATACTTGAACTTCACTGTTAATGGTTAGGATTTTGCACTCTTTGTGTTTGTTTGTTGTTTAACGCTGCAACCAACACTATTCCAACAATATGAGGTTTCCGATCAGTGCATATTAACCCTTTGTTTATATATTCAACATTAAGGCACACTATATAACCAGCCAAAAATAATATTTTATCCCTTTTACATTTTAATATTGCCGTTCACTCAAACCTTTCAGTTTGTTCAACCGTTCTACATGTTGTTATTTAGAGATTGATGTAGACTACAAATATGGACAGGTAGGTAAATTGATAATAGTTTCTACACCAGAACACATTTGTTTGCTTCAAGTTGAATGTATTAGGGACCAAGCTGTCCACTACCCAATGAATCCTTCGAAACTCTGTATTTGCAGGTATCCATCTAGCACAATACACTTTACATAGTTAAGCCCTAAGTATATATTTAAATATCAATGCCTATGTGTCGTGTCAACAACTGTGTCAGGGATTGATCCAGAAGTACACGGGATATGTCAATAAGGAACAGTTCTTTTTCTAATTACATGTAAACTACCAAAACTTTTGTTTTTTTCCAGTACCAATATTGAGCACTAACATACAGCCTACCGATGAATATAGTTGCTCCGACTGTCTCGAACATGGTGAAGACATCAGACGGGAACTCAGTGTGCAGGTTCTTCAGCATCAGGTTACCTGCCCAGCTGCCCAACTGAAACAGATTAACTGGTCATCTAGTGACTTCCAGACAACCCCTTCTGTATCATGTTATTACATTCAGCTAAGTACACACTAGGCAAAAATGTATTTCTTGAAATCAAACGAAGTGATGAAACCAAGAAAAAGAATTCAAACTTGATATTTTTTTACATTTACTCAGCAAATATGCATATGACATACAAATGCACATGTAAACTGGAATGGCAAGATCACATGTCTTCTCATAATAAATGTCTGTCCTACTGCATCTTCAAGGATATTCCAAAGAAGGTAATAATGGTGTGGGATAATTACAAATACGATAAGGCTGAGCTGTAAGTCGGTTAACTGAAGCACAACGACCTTCCCACAATACAGTGAGATATTCTAATGGAAAGGCAAGACCATGTGGCTAACTGCACAGGAAGAAAAACGGGCATAAATAAAAACATAATATATGATAAATACATGGTCAGTCACTTATGACATAAAATGGTGTCTTCTTACATTTCTCACTCCAATGTTACCAATGTAGGCCACGTGGCTGGTGAAATCCCGGAAGTAGGACAAAGCAGGGTTGGTGCTGTTTGTCTCAAACACCTCCATCATGTTGGTCAGAGTGATGCAAGGGCCAAACATCACTTTGGAGGAGTCCACCTGTGCAAAAAAAAGGCTTTGCGTTATTGGTATTGGATATGTGGACTTTGCTTGCTTTGATTATCTAAGAAGGATTCCTTTTGCTTGGAAATCTGTGTCCACTCAACTTACAGAAATGCTGTAAAATTCTTGAATTCCACGCAGGTCAATGAGGACATCATACATCCATGGGCCAATTTCTTTATACACACCTGGAAATATATCAGTTAACAATACTTTAGTTCGATTTCACAGATGAGAGATGTCTATGTCAGAAACTGTCAGTCATAACTATGGCAGAGTTGATGAAAAGAGGCGTTGAGAGTCTTGGTCACCATACCATGCCAGTCTTCATCTTGAAATGAGTACTTCAACATATGAAAAAATACCCATCACAGTCTTATGTTTTAACTAGAGTTTCTCTGGAACGTAATGCATCTCCTATATGTACTCGCATGTCAGCCATCACAATCGTTTACCGAATCCTGAATTTCCGAACACGAGTCTGTAGTTGTCTCCCTTGTGTTGGCCGAGGAGGGCGTACAGCTGCTGTCTGGTGGTGGGTTTGTACCACTGTGACCCCTGCAGCACAATGTGGAGGGGGACGTGCTCCGGGTCAGTCTGTCTCTCAGAGGAACATCGTCCTGTGCAGGTCTTCCCGGTTTTGCTGCATATCTTCTTGTCCAGTTCCTGGAATTAATAATAGAAGGAGACAATCAGTTAGACTTGAATATTTAAAACATAACATTAGTGTTTATATATCAGTTTTCAACTAATCGAGATAACATCACTTTTCGTGATTTTTTTCATTACTATTTTATAGTGATTCATAAACACATGATCATGATACAGTCGGAATCATACAATCGACTCTGCTTTATGAGAGATTTCTATTGGATATGGAAAGGGTTTTGTCGCTTTATGTATTATCTATCTTTAAATGGATATTATAGGACTACAGCCATTGCATGACATGAACCATCCCCTAATACTGCCATATCTACACCTGTATAGGGAAAGAACAAGTGCAACTATAGTCCGACACGACCTGTAACCTTCATATGATAAACCTGTTCGCCGCTATGAAACTTGTTACTTAAATACATCCAGATCAGTGCAAGGAAATTTATACACACTGTCATCATCCCTGTGTTTAACCATATATATATTAACAGTTGTAGTTTGTAAATTATTTTCTTGTTATCACGCCCAGATCATTATTGTAGTGAACCACCTATCTTTTTGGAAGCAGTATCACACCAAGGTAATCTTTAGGAATTGGACGCAATAATATGAAAGTTCTATATGAAGATGTCCCAGTTTACCTCGATGTCAATAGTACCGCCAGGTAGGCTTGGTGGGGCGTCTGAGGCAAAAGACTTCATGGCATCCAGAATCGAGCGATATCCTGCGATAAGAAGAATGTGCAGCTTCATTATCATGATCCACACTGTAAATACTAGCATCCTCAATATATGGTCGCAATCAAATGAAGGACTGAGAATTAAATGGTCTACTAGTATTCATGTATTCTAAGTACTCAAGCACGAACTCACTTTCCAAATAAATTTCTGCCAAATGCTGATATATGTGAGTAAAACAGATCCTCTTTAAGAAGATACCAGGCTCCACGTCAGTTCAAATACAATGAACTTCCTTCCTATAACCACCTATTTGCAATGTCCCCTTTCCTGATTTCCAACTGCATCACGATATTTTCACGGGTGTGTCTGGTGATAACAATGGGTGACATGGTTGGGTGTCATCGTGCTCTGATTGGATTGTTGCTCATGCTATCAGCCACAAGTTTCCCTGGCCAAGACTCGATTATTAAGGCAATAGGTTTATGGCTCAAATCACGTTGACTGCATCATCAGAGATATATTCCTGTTGACATTTATTTAAAAAATAGTCTTGACAAATGCTTAAAATATTACTATTCACTTAAGTAAAGTGTTCAACAAAACAACATGTGACACAAAGCTGTGGCATTTAATGTGGTAAACATCACGACAAGGACACTTTAGAATGAAGAAGGACACTGTTATACTATGTTCTAACTATATATGTTTAGAATTATTAACCTCTGTAATGTAATCAGGCATGATCACATATTCTAACCCAACGTATAGACTCAAGCTCTTCGGATATCTCACCCGATAACAACGAGATATCACTATGATAAAAGTGCATTTTCTAGGTTGACATGACTGGTGTCACGACTGCTTTTCTGTGATAATTGTCATCGATACGTTGCCTTTAATGCTACAGGGAATCTGTTAGTTGGTCAATCGAGACTGATTATTCCTTGATGCTGAACTTTTACATTTAGAAATAGCTTCAACTGCGTTCTTGAAAGTTGGATCAAAAATTCATTTAGTATGGATTGATAAGTGTAATGATGCTTCAGGAGTATTACACCCAGAAACGTACATAATTACAATTTGGAGACAAGATGCATGTTTCTTATAAATGGAATCACTTGGCAAGCAAGATTTATAGGGCGTTGCGTTTATTTTGACATTTTGAGTTACAACTAACCTGTACATCGGCAGATGGTTGCATCAAATGCATTTTCTACTTGCTGCATGGTAGGGTTGGGTGTTCTCTTCAGTAAGCTGAAACACAAATCGAGTCTTTATATTCTTTTAGAAGATTTGTCATGCTATCCATCGGCATATGTTATGGGTGTACGTGTAGGAAACAAAGTATGTATCTACTACCACTGTACAAAATACAGAAGTAGTTTACATGAAAGTTCAGCGGAGTAAAATGTAAAATTTAGATATTTATAAGGGCAGGGTTTGCTTTGAGAGAATTCCAAACTAAATTTCTAGATTTGAAACGTAAGCAATTGTTGCAGGGAGCACTGTAAGGCCCAGTGCAACAAACTCACACATGTTTCGTGTACAACTTGTGAAAATCTTTAATACAAGTGAAAACATATTTGTATCGTTGTTGCAATGAACACTTAATTCATAGTCTTACCCATACATATTCATAACCTGGCCGGGGCTACAGAAGCCACACTGAGAGCCATTGTACTGTGCCAGACGGTCTTGTAACGGGTGTAGGCCATCCCAGGGGTTGCCCAAACCCTCGATGGTTGTCACTTGCATCCCGTCACACGTGTAGAGTGGTACCAGACACTAAAGGAATTGGAACGTTTTTCAGTTTCTAGTGTATGTAACACACCAACGTACGCACTTTAGGTTCAAATTGAAATAACACTCACTTATATGTAATTGTACAGTAATAAATCTATATTTACCATACTACTAATCAGGGAGGTCTTCATGGTGTCCAAGATATCCTTGGTATGTCCATCAACAATCAGACAGTTTCGACCTTGGACACTTTACTGGACTCTAAAGGGGTCTCCAATGTTTTACTGACATATCATACATTGTCATGTGTAACTAAGAAGGGACTGTTGCATGTAGTGAACATTATTAAACAGCTTCTTACCGAGTTGACTGTGTAGGTCTGCACGGCCTTTGTGATGGGATCATACAGTGTGGCAGTGACGAGACACACGCCACACCCTCCCTCCATACACATCACCTTGGTGCCATAGGACACACCCTGGGACCTCATGAACTCATTCAGGGACAGAGCTGCGGCATACTGGTTGCCAACTGGAATTATTACACATGGCGAGTAGGTATGTGTTTGTATCACTGAAGATGTGTTTACATTATATGCACAAACTGTAGCAACCTAATCGGCACCATTGCCTGAGCATCCCGAAAAACTTCCTACCAGAAATACTTTTTCTACCTTTAACGGCATTTATTCATCATGACAAATATGTATCATGAATCATTCAAATTTTCTAAATCTTATGGCATTTGACCACACCAATATCCATCATTGATTCCTACTGTACAAAGCAGTATGGCTCTAAAACTTGAAAGGGCTGCACATAAGCTATAAGCAACAAAACCATAAAATCGATACAGTACAACTTTGAAACGGGCACCTTAATAGCTAAGTTTAAGCACGTCTTATTAATAACTACATTTTCTGTTATTCACGTGTTCAAAACAGTTCAATTTTGAAACAGCCCGATTAATGACATTCTTTCCAGTTTGGATAACCATGTGCCTAATGCAGCAACACTTTGAAACATAAAGCCTCTCAACTACATTAATACATAAAGTTATACATGCACTTCTTTTGAATGACAACATTTCCTTGGAGAAATTTCATATGCAGTAGGGGGCACAGTTGGCTCAGGTGGCCCAGTCGTCTAAGGCGCCGCGATTCGCTGTGCAGAGTTGCGTCCCTTAGGCACGCCAGAAATCTGTGAATGTGGGCTCGAATTCCTGTTCGCCCCGATTATGTTTCTAGATTTGTCAGCATCATACCCGTGCTCGTGGGTTTCACCGAAGTGGTAAACGTCCGTGACCTGCATCACTTCGGGCTTTCCTCCCACATTAAGCTGACAGGCCGTAATATAATTGGAATACTGTTGAAAGCGGCGTTAAACCCAACTGACTTACTCCCTCATGTGCAGTGCAACTTTCAAACTGAAAGTTCCGTAATGCTAACAACATTAATAGAATATATTATATGTACTTCCGGTGGAATGAATACACTTCCGGTTTGGTTAAAACATATCTGAAAAAGAAAGCCCAAATGCCTATGATATGAAAGTTATATTCACGTCCATACACAGGTGTTTCAGAACACAATGAAAATGAATTTATCTGCAGCTCACCATCTTGAGGATGACACCTCGGCGGCAAGACACAACCACGGGCATAAAAGCTATGGTCATCACTAATATATCCAGGCTCCGTGTGGTTAAAAAGAACCAGTCAAAATACAAATGCTCCCCATTTACACTGACATGCTTAATTATATTAGCGGACAAGGGTCACACACAAAGAACATTCTTAATTTTATAAGGAACAGTCTCGTGTTTCAATAATTGTTTGCATTCTGATTTGGCTTCATTTATTGATAACCGTATATCTACTCTCCACATCTCTGTACTGCAGATTTGGAATGCATATAAACAGACCCCTACCTTAAAAAATCAAATGACAATCAATTGTTAAACAAATGAATGACAAAGAAACGTTTACATGTGACGGAACAATTCCTGTACCTGTGTAGGAAGTCCCATTGATGGTGAAGGTAACAGAGGACTTGAGAGGACCTGCTGCCTTGAACTTGAAGAAGTGGCCACAGTTTTCACAAGTAGAAGCATAGACGCCATCCTTCAGTGCTCCGTTAGTTGGGGCGTGGCTGTGGAGAAATAACTGTCCAAGTAGCAATTGCATACACTATAAAAACACAAATGATATCAGTTCGTGATGCTTATTATGTGAATTTATTATGATGAGGAATGACATCGACATTTTTCCAAAACTAATTGCAACATTACTGAGGCATGAACTAATCGTAAAAAAGTGTATGCCTTCAATACGAATACACAGTTTGAAGTTTGTTGTTTGACGCCGCAATCAAGCTATAGCAAGGCGGACTGTACATAATCGACTCCCGTGACTGGTATTGTGAGCAATGATCAACACCACAGAGGTACGATGACGCTATTAATTAACCAAGACAATTAGCTTGAACACCCAATCCATTTCATTACTGGTCCATAGGTTGCTGGTAACCGACTCTAACACTGGGGACCTGATGTGCTTTATAACATGTCAATACAAGAGAATAATCATTATAATAACCGATTATCGGCCGAAAGAGATCCTATTTGGTGTAAGGGACATATTAGCTGTGACAAGTATGTAAATGGACCACTTAAAACAGTGATGATACCAGATGTTTGCGAAAAGGGTTCGCATGTCCTGCCCAAGCGGTATATGTTGGATGTTGATTTATGTGTCTATCTGGGAACCAAAACGGGATATGGTGCACTGTCTGTGTTATACATGTTGGTTTTAATAAATATGTGAACATCCAAATTGTGTTGACATTGAAGCTTAAGTGAGAAATGCATTACGATACGTCTAGAAGGCCCGTAGCGTTACAACAATCATACATCTACGATCACCTTTGCGCTTCGATCGCTTTGAGGAACCGCCTCCAGGATATGTTCCCGTCTCTTACCTTGTCCTGCACACCGGGCACTGCACAAAGTTCCCCAGCGACGTTGTCGTCATGTCTGCTGCGTCTGCTGCCGCTCCTCCACTGGTAATATTTATTCCCGTGTTGTCTACGCTAGCAGCGTGATTGTCACATGACATGACATGAATGTGATGATATGTTTATTATCTTGATAAGTCTTTATCTGTGTACAGTCCATCTAAACGTACTTGCAGTTACACACATGTGCAAGCGGTGCAGATGAAATGCACATAATGTATCCACACAATGAAGAACAAAGTTCACAGACGTACTTTACCTACCTGTATTCATACACTCTGTCTGTGTGTGTTTTATAATTGTGTGGAAGTGTTGTTTACAAATATCAAATGTGTGGGTATGCGAGGTAGATATAATTTATACTATGATGAATGTCCCACTAGCACCTCGACGAAATAAGACATCATTTGTGCATGACAACTGTGAGTTCACCTTGGCGTTATCCTCACAATTTTCGCTTTAGGTCTCCATTTGTGCACCTCGTGTTCTAATTTAATTCATGAAATCATGATTATTTATTGACAGTACAACAACTTCAAATAAACCTACTTTGTCTGTTTGTTGTTTAATGCCATACTCAGCAATATTTCAGCTTAATCAGCAATTCAGACAAGCCAGTGACTGATATCATGAGCATCGATCTACGAAATTGGGAAACGACGACATGCATCTGCCAAGTCAGTGCGCCTGACCACCCGATCCTGTTAGTCCCCTCTTACGACGGTCATGGTTGCTGAAGACTAATTCTAACTAGATCTCACGGGGTACAAACTTGTCGAGTTATGGATTAAAACGAACATGGGAGCACGGGTTTCCCCAGTCGTCTAAAGTGCAGAGTTGCGTCCCTTCATCATGCCAGAATCCGATGCTCATGGGTAAACGTCGAGAGCGTTCATCACTTTGAGCCTTCCTCCAACATAAAACTGACAAGCTGTGATATAACTGACGTGGCGTTAAACCCTCGTGAACTGCCGGGCAAAAGTAAAGATTAGAAAATTTGAACTGACCAAAATATTACAAACGTTATAAAACGTTACAAGGCAGAACAGTTGCCGAAACACTGCAAACTTAAGGTCCAAAACACAACTATGATGTCTTGCATTTGTTTGTTTCATTTAAACCACCATCAAACATGGGTGTATAAATTCTTTTGTTCCGGCAGTTTATCTCAATACAACATACTTAGCTATAGATCACTGAGCGAACACTTTTTCGAGATCTTTGTATCCTTACCAGATTGGATCTTACTAATAGATTAGGCTCTCACATTGCCAATAATATTATGATCAAACGATACCATACAGTGTTGACGACATATACCTTTAAGTTATGAGTAGGACATTATCTGATAGTCATTATCTGATATCAAGGTTCATACACAGTTGGTTAATACATGTATGAACTTCTCAAGGTTTGCAACTTACGCTGATATCATCCATGCTTATTTTATAGTACTAGCCCACTGACAAACCATGCCGCAGTTTAACCTGAATACCCAACTCATACACAGTATACTGAGTCCCAGCTCACCAGTCCTTTTTATCCCTTTAATACCTAGCACCAGGCAGGGTAACAAAAAGTATAATCTTTTAACGTCTTTTGGCATGGCGCGGCTGGGGATGGAACCACCGATGTTTCGCTCTTCGGCCCTCCATACACTCCACCACGGTGGTAATCCACAGTGTCCAGACATAGTTATCAGCGCTATGTGTACACTGAAACATTGTGTGTCCGTGTGGGTTAAAGTGTTCAGTCGTCACGCCGAAGACCCGGGTCCGATTCCCGATATGGGTACAATGTGTAAGGCCATTTCTGGTGTCCACCGCCGTGATATTGCTGGAATATTGCTAAAAGCGGCGTAAAACCATACTCACTCACTCATTCTTTCATTGTGTCCATGTAATCATACCCTTTGATCAATATGCATCGTAGCATTTAAGTTGAGCCAGATAACAGATCACTTTGGTGCAACCTATCAGCACATATATGGCGCAAGCATGCCTACAATCTTCATCAGGGGGTTCACCCACAATAATCGGATTCGAGCATGAATATGGGACGAAACTCTGCACAAATAATTGCTGCACTTTGGACACTGTCGTAAGTTGAGGAATAACTACTGGTTAAGTCACTGGGTCGTCACGACGAAGTCCTGGGTTCGATTCTACACATGGTTCATTTTGTGAAGCTCATTTCCGGTGTCCGTCATATTTCTGAATTCATATTTCTCAAATCACCATAGAAGGACACTCACTCACTCACACATACGTAGGTGCACACATACTTAATTACATACATACTAGGTGTACAATTTATGTATACCTGTTGCATTTGTATGATTAGATATGTGATCATGCACTTGTTTGGATGGACTGTGCACAGATAAAGAGTCATAAACATATCACCCCATGCACGTCATGTGACTAGGATGCAGCTGCGCACTGATTACTCAGAACAAGTATTAAAACAGTGAAGCAGCGGCAGCAGGAGCAGCAGACATGTCGACAACGTCGCTGGGGAACTTTGTGCAGTGCCCGGTGTGCAGGACAAGGTAAGAGACGGGAACATATCCTGGAGGCGGTTCCTCAAAGCGATCGCAGCGCTAAGGTGATTGTAGACTCGCGATTGTCATAGCGCTACGGTCGCTTTGTGGAACGGACCCTGAAGATGTATCGTAATGCATTTGTGGTGGCAAGTACATGACTCACTTAAGCTTCAATGTCAACACGATTCGGGTGTGTGCATGTTTATTATTTACCAACATTGCCACGTTGAACTCAGACAGTGACACCATGTCTTATGTTAATTAACATGCTAGACAGATAACATAATGTCTTTAACTTGTAAATATAATCGTGAAGACATCGTTTTGGTCACTGATGCGTCGAATTTGTAAATCTCCTCCTCATTACTGACACAAAACTTTATAAAAGCTTCAATGACGCTTTGAATGTTGCAAACTGATCAACAACTTATCAGCAAGTGTCGTATGATTGTCATCTAAAACTTCGTAGAAATAGTATGCTCGATTGAAGCCTCAAAAGTTGTGACATGTAGACACTATTAGATTAGATTTCGTTTTATATTGTATGACATAAGGTAGAGTTGATAATTGTAAAGTTGAAGTCATCCCTCTTGCCATACCATCTTGTCGATAATTTCTTGTCACTTTCAATCTTTATGCCGAGATTAAAATATGAACCAGATGTAGCGGTCTCACTGGTATGTCTAATTTCTAACCCCAGATGGGTAAATAAGTGGAAGAGAATTAGCTATCGTCCATTAATGAATAATGTCAAATCATCGATATAGCTGGAGTTGAATTCCTTGGTTTTGATTGTTCCTGGCAGCAATGCTGACTCTTATGCATAAAGAAACAGATCAACAAGGTGGGGAGCATAATTGGTGCCAATGGGAATGCCAACTTCTTGCCTAAATGTCCTTTCCCTAAATCTCACATTGAGGAAGTCCATACCGTAACATATTTTCTCAGTATACTCAGATGATATTTGCGTTCATTATTGACTAATTATTGCATGATATTCTTAACGAGGTTTTCGTCCCTTTCGAAACCTATGAGTGTAGGTTCGAATCCCGGTTCACCCCGAATATATTTCTAGGTTTGTCAGCACCATACCCGTGCTCGTGGGTTTCACTGAAGTGGTTAACGTCTGAGACCTGCATCACTTCGGGCTTTACTCCCACATTCTGCTGACAAGCCGTGATATAACTGGAACACTGTTAAAAGCGGCAACTCAACTCACTCACTCACACTTAACGAGGTTCTGTGTTGTCAGTATTAGAAATAATATAATATTTTTTTTTATAGATTATGATACCTCGTTCATGATGTATTCACCTTGCACAGTTACTTGGATAGTTTTCTCCACAGACACGTCCCCACCGACGGAGCACTGAAGGATGGCGTCTATGCTTCTACTTGTGAAAACTGTGGCCACTTCTTCAAGTTCAAGGCCACAGGTCCTCTCAAGTCCTCTGTTACCTTCACCATCAATGGGATTTCCTACAAAGGTACAGCAAAAGGAATTGTTCCGTCACATATAAACATTTCTTTGTTAATTTTTGTATTACAATTTATTGTCATATGATTTATGGATATAGGCGTCTGCTTATTTGTATTGCAAAATCTGCAGTACAAAGATGTCGAGAGTGTATATACTGATTTAGACCTTAAGTCAAATCAAAATTTAAAGAAATATATAAATAGATGAGTCTCTATTCGTCATTGAAACAACAATTTCTCTTTTCTGTTGTCCCTTTGATAACTGATGGGATGCTTTGGGGTTTTGTCTGAATCTGGCCGTCGCACGGCGCTTGGATGTTTAGGGATATCAATTACATCTACTTTCTAACCCCTGGATTTTGTCATGCAAAGACCACTCAAGGCCAAGGTTATCTTCAAGGTGATAGCCTGAAAAAAAAAAATCACATTCGTTATGTACTGAAACCAAGCCACCCACCCCATCCCCTGTTGTTGAATGTGCATATTACTTTCATATGAGGGTAGTTACTGCTTTTTTTTTTTTACATTACGTAAGACAAAAGCAGATTGTTTGTTTTTTGCGTAACGCCGCACTCAGCAATATTCTAGCTATATGACGGCGGTCTGTAAATAATCGAATTTGGACCAGACAATCCAGCGATTGACATAATGAGCATCGATCCACGCAATTGGGATACTATGACATGCTTCAACCAAGTCAGCGTGCCTGACCATCCGATCCCGTTTATCGCCTCGTACGACAAGCATGGGTTGCTGAAGACCTATTCTACCTCGGGTCTTCACGGGTCGGCTAAGTTGTACTGCAGTAGACAACATAAGGGCTCAAAGATGTTCAAGGTTAGATGTCACGTGAATCAGGAACATATTGGGGCATTCTGGAAATGGTGGGGATGGGGATGCTACTCACTTTGCATGTAAAAATGAAGAGCGACAAAAAACTTTCCATAATCATTAGACGTCTCCATTCTTGTACGATTCTGATTATATCAAATAGTGATAACATCACATTTCAAGTTATAAACAAACTTTAATTTCGTTTTGAGGTAAAACTGCAGGAAAATACACCAATATCTGGCAATGAAAGCAAGTGATTTATGTGCCAAGAACAGTGAACTAGTGCGCCACCATCTCACCACACCAACCATCAGAACATATTAGATCTGATCGCCTACTCCTCAGTAGATATGATCATATCATTTCCATTTGCCAATACCATATAGATCAGAAGATATGTCTTTAAGATTCCCACTATCCTCCTTTTTGGGCATATTATACATTGGTACTCGTTATGTATAATAATTCCAGTTGGCAACCAGTATGCCGCAGGTCTGTCCCTGAATGAGTTCATGAGGTCCCAGGGTGTGTCCTATGGCACCAAGGTGATGTGTATGGAGGGAGGGTGTGGCGTGTGTCTCGTCACTACCACACTGTATGATCCCATCACAAAGGCCGTGCAGACCTACACAGTCAACTCGGTAAGAAGCTGTCTAATAATACTTGCTCACCACATGCAATAGTCCCTTCTATAGTACAAATGTCAAAGTATAACCATAAAACATTGGAGGGTCTCTCTGGCATGCAGTAAGGTTACTATGGACACCGTAAAGATCCCCTTGCCACAAGAATCGCAATACATTTAGCTGTCAGTATTTCATTAATGTCATCAATGGTATGCAATTACATATTGCGTACGATGGTGTTATATATATACACTAGAAACTGTCTTCTTATTCATTTAGTGCCTGATGCCTCTCTACACCTGTGACGGTATGCAAGTGACAACCATCGAGGGTTTGGGCAACCCCTGGGATGGCCTACACCCGTTACAAGACCGTCTGGCACAGTACAATGGCGCTCAGTGTGGCTTCTGTAGCCCCGGCCATGTCATGAATATGTATGGGTAAGACTATAAATTTCGAGTCAACTGAAACATAGATACAAGTATTTTTTCAACTGTAACATTAAAAATTCTCACAAATTGTACAGAATTCTGACCTAATATAAACATATATTTAATTCTAAAATGGTCATTCTACTTCCCTTTAATGTTTTTCATCCATACATCCTCTGTATCAGATGACATGTTTTGGACCAGTAACAACATTGGTGAGAGAGGCACACTTTGTTTGACGCTTACATTCAGGACGTATGTCGAAGATAGTATGAAAACTACTGAAAAAGGATATGAAGACTAAGTCGAAATGTGCTACAAACAAACTTTATGAATATTGATATAAACATTTCAGAATGCTTAAGAGAACACCAAATCCAACCATGCAGCAAGTAGAAAATGCCTTTGATGCAACCATCTGCCGATGTACAGGTCAGTGGTGTTTCACACTAAGCCGGTCAAAATTTATATGTGCCTTCAAAAGTTGATGTCTTCTTCAACTTATTGTGATGTGTACCTTCCTCGAGGTATGCTTGTAATATGTCTGAACCCAAATTTCATGCACGGTGTCTGCACGAAAGTAATTCTAGATACAATCTTGGTTGTAAAAGAACAGCTATTTATATAATACGATATTCATTCACATGTAACAACCTCTCACCTGGTTCAGGAAATGGTTCGGTATTTCAGGAAGTGAAGCATATCCATTTGACACAATGTATTAGTAGTGACATAAACGCAATCATATAGCTATATATATGAACCCCCTCATCGTCCTCCTTGAGGAAAGCCTCACGTGTAAGTTGTAGCTTATGCTGAGACTGTGAAAACAAGTATACGCCATGAAAACGTCTGCCAATTGCTGGCCAGTTTTGTATTTAAACGAAACATGTATCTTCAGCTGGTAATATTAGGCCTTTCTGGTGGTAAGCGTGTGATATCCCCGAACCAAAATGTCATTTATGAATCAACACGAAAAGTTATTTTGGATACAATTTTCAAGAACGCTTTTGAAGCTATTTCAAAATATATAACGTCATCGCCACAGAATAATCAGACTGCCGAAACAGATTCCATAAAGCATTACAGGCAAAATAGCGGTGACGACACCAGGTGTTGGAGAAAAGGGTACGCATGTACGGTACACCACGTTTACTCATATACAGTTCCAGTATCTCAACTGGTTCAGGATATCCACTTGACACAACATGTTTGTAGTTACCTACCTCTTCAACTTAGAAAATGACAGTTTATCATAGTTATATCTCCTTGTTATCGGAAAGTAGACACAATTTATCGATAACTTTTTTATTTATTGTAAAGGCGACAACGGTATAAGGATAAAAAACGAAACGTCCTCTTCACAGTAAATGAAGTAGTTATCCAAACATGGTGTTTTTTGTCATTCGTCAACTTCTATGTAATGCCTATGAAACAACTTTTTGTTATCGGATGAGATATCCGTTCAGAATGAGTCTATACATCAGGATAGATACGTGTACATGCCCAGTTCCATTACAGAGGCTTTAGGCTAATAATTCTAAACATATATTGTTATAGGATAGTGTAAGAATGTCCTTCTAATGATATTTACTATATGAAACTCCATGGCTTTGTACCAAATGTTCTTATGTTTGAACAATTTACTGTAATATTTACTCACTGAAAACTATTTGTTCCATAAATGTCAGAAGGTATATGCCCACAATGACGCCGTCAAAAGGTTTCAAGCCATAAACCGATTGCCTGAATAATCGAGTTGTCATCAGGAAACGAGTGACAGATAGCATGAGCAACACTCCACAACATCAGAGCACGATGACACCAAGTCAACCTGGTCACCAGTTGTGACCACCAGACACACCCGTGAATAAAACTTGATGTTAATTGAAAATCAGGAAAGGCAATATTGCGATCAGTAGGTTGTCATATGAAGCAATGATGTTAGTCCATAGTGTGTGACGTGACGTGGAAGCTGGTGTGGTGTATTCACATTAATCAGTCTTTGGCAGAAATTTATTTGGAAGGTTTGTGCTTGAGTGAGACTTAAACTTCAAGTCATGGAATTGACCACTTGATTCTGAATCCTTGATATATTGTACATATTTCGAGTCTTCTAAATTTTCAGGAATTTACCCGTTCTTCTGATTGCAGGGTATCGCTCGATTCTGGATGCCATGAAGTCCTTTGCCTCAGACGCCCCACCAAGCCTACCTGGCGGTACTATTGACATTGAGGTGAATTTGGACATTTGGAGCTGGCATTTTATTGCACCCACTTCCTAGAAATGGCCTTGGTGTGATACTGCTTCAAAGACGATAGACAGGTTCACTACAATAATGGCCTGGGTGTGATAACAAGAAATTAATTTACAAACTACAACTGTTAATATATCTATGGTTAAACACAGGAATGATGACAGTGTGTATAAATTTCCTTGCAATGATCTGGATGTATATAAGTAACAAGTTTCATAGCGGCGAACAGGTTTATCATATGAAGGTTACAGGTCGCGTCAGTCTATAGTTGCACTTGCCTTGGTGTGATACTGCTTCAAAGACGATAGATAGGTTCACTACAATAATGGCCTTGGTGGAATGGCAAATGAAGAGGGATCATGACAGTGCCACTAATCTCTTCATACTGATCTGGATGTATTTTAGTATCCAGTTTCAAAGCGGCGAACATCATTTAAAGGTTACCAGGATGTCTAACAAAAGTGCCTCAGGCTACACTCTGGAGGTCAAAATTTCCACTTCCTATAGTTTCACTTGTTCTTTCCAAATACCGGTGTAAATATGGCAGAATTAGGGGATGGCTCATGCCATGCAATGGCTGTAGTCCTTCAATATCCTTTTAAAGTTAGATAAGTGATGTTATCTCGATTATTTGAAAACTCATACAGGGACTATAATTATCCCTCATGTTATCTTTAAAAATCAAAATCTGATTGACTCCCTCAATTTTTAATTCCAGGAACTGGACAAGAAGATATGCAGCAAAACCGGGAAGACCTGCTCTGGACGATGTTCCTCTGAGGGACAGACCGACCCTGAGCACGTCCCCCTCCACATTGTGCTGCAGGGGTCACAGTGGTACAAACCCACCACCAGACAGCAGCTGTACGCCCTCCTCGGCCAACACAAGGGAGACAACTACAGACTCGTGTTCGGAAATTCAGGATCCGGTAAACGATTGTAAACGATTGTGATCGCTGACATGCACAAGCGTATCTACTTAAAACATTAGACTGTGATGGGTATTTTATAATGAAGTGCTCATAACTAGATATATATGGATTGTCTATGTGGTAACAAGGACTCTCAGTGGCTTCTATTTTGATTCAACTCTGCCGTACAATTTGTTTCAAGGTGATGCATGTTTCTGCCACAGATATCTCTCATCTATATTATCCAGATAAAGTATTGTTCACTGATATATATTCAGGTGTGTATAAAGAAATTGGCCCATGGATGTATGATGTCCTCATTGACCTGCGTGGAATTCAAGAATTTTACAGCATTTCTGTAAGTTGAGTTGAAACAGGTTTAAAGATACACTTGCCATGCAATATTGAATACCAAGCAAAAGGAATCATTATTAGATCTGCAAAGAAACTAAGACTGCGGGTATCCCCCTGTTGATTTAGGACACATTAAGCAGAGTCCACATATCCAGCACCAAATCAGCAAAGGTTTTTTATTCCACAGGAGGACTCCTCCAAAGTGATGTTTGGTCCTTGCATCACCCTGACCAACATGATGGAGGTGTTTGAGAAAAACAGCACCAACCCTGGTTTGTCCTACTTCCGGGATTTCGCCAGCCACGTGGCCGTCATTGCTAACACTGGAGTGAGGAATGTAAGAGGACACACTATATGTCATCAGTGACTGACCATGTATTTAGCATCTCTATGTTTTGCATTCATTTCTGTTTTTCATCCTGTGCAGTTGGCAACATGAACTTGACTTTCCATTAGAATATATCACTGTATTGAGGGAAGGGTGTGCTTCAGTTAACCGACTTACAGCTCAGCGTTTATTGTATTTGTAATTATCACACACAGTGGTCTTCTTCGGAATATCCGAGTAGACGCAGAATGTGAAAACCATTCCATTTTAAATGTTTGTCATGGACATATTTGCTAAGCGAATATTTAAAAAAATACCAATTTGAATTTGTTTTTCTTCATTCTATTATTTCGTTTGATTTCAAGAAATACAATTTTATCTATTGTACACTTAGGTGAAACTAATAACATGATACAGAGGGAGGTTGGCTTGAAGTAGTAGAAGGGCACATCATCTGTTTCAGTTGGGCAGCTGGGCAGGTAACCTGATGCTGAAGAACCTGCACACTGAGTTCCCGTCTGACGTCTTCACCATGTTCGAGACAGTCGGAGCAACTCTGTTCATCGGTACAAAATACTCACATATTACGTTGGTTTAGAAGAAAACCGCGAGAACTAGAAGGAAACTAGTAGTCTACATATTTGTAGTTAATGACATCAATATAGTCACATTAGCGATAATAGATTGACAGTGTGCTTGGTGAGTAGTATGTTCCCATGTAACTTGTGATGAACCACTTGTATGTATATAACAACAATTATTGATTGTTGAATAAACTGAAACCTTTGAGTGAATGGCAATATTAAAATGCGAGAGAAATATAACCCCTTTTTTTGTTTTCTGGTTGCATAGTGTGCTATGATGTTGAATACCTAAACCCAAAGTTAATATGAACTGACCAGAGTGCAACTACTCATCACATAGAGTGAACGAAGTGTCCTTTTCTTCTTTCACTTTCACTTATGATAATCAGCATTTTCAGTCATGTCAATTTTACAACATGACAGTTTGTTAAAAATGAGGATGTACTTGGTCATGAAAATATACTGGTTATGTATTGCAGGATCAAGTGATGGCACAGAGAAGTCATACAGTCTTATGGACTTCCTGAACCTCGACATGAAGGGCAAGGTCATCCTGTCTGTCACGCTTCCAACATTCCCATCCGGAGACGTGTATGTCAAGACCTTCCATATTACCCCCAGACACCAGGTAGCTATCCACAGTTCAAGAGACGACCACACATTGTAGATTAAAGAACAATGAAATAACTCACTCATTTTTTACAGAATGCCCACGCCTATGTGACAGCAGGCTTCAGGTTGCAGCTGGACAGGAACAACAACTTCACTCTCAAGACAAAACCATCCCTGGTGTACGGTGGCATCAACAAAACACTGGTAAGACAGAAATATGTGAAAGTCAGAAGGTTGAATATGATTTCTCAACACTATGGAGTTCGTGTAACACTAAGACATAATGGAAATTCAAACTTTTTCAGTTTGTAGACAGTGATAAACAGTGCCTTAAGTGTAAAAAGTACTGCTAACAGTTTCAGTGCCGAAGTGAGATGACACATTGTGTTAATGAAATATGAGTGAGTGAGTGAGTTGGGTTTAACGCCGCTTTAAACAGTATTCCAGTTATATCACGGTGTGTCAGCCCGAAGTGATGATGGTGTCAGACGTTTACCACTTCGGTGAAACCCACGAGCACGGGTATGGTGCTGATAAACCTAGAAACATAAGAAACGCAATGATAGGCTTCTGGCTTGCCTAAGGGACGCAAATCTGCACAGCGAATCGCGGCGCCTTAGACGACTGGGCCACCCGTGCGCCCCCTAATGAAATGTGAGCTTCGGTGAGATGAGATGAAATAGGGTTTAACACTGCGTTCAAAATTATTGCACTATATTGCATTATAGAGACGTGCATGCGTGCGTGTCCGTGTGCGTGTGCGTGTGCGTCTAAACCTTATCCATCATACTAATACTCAGATTAAGAAAATATACACCCAATTCTAAAGATGTTCACACATTAATATTGGATACGGTAGATAGGGACTATTTGTTTTTGTGTCTGAATACCCTGGATAACAATTTCTGATGTTTAACTGTTTATCCACAACGTGGAGCACTGCACAATGCGACTTAACAAAACATGAAGAACCGTTCAAGAAATCGTATTTTGATGCTACCCATTGTTTACTATTTATTAAAATCAACTTACTGAAACGGGGGTTGAGGATAACATGAAGTTGTTTATTGTTCTTGTGGCACTTTTATGAGGACGAATGAAAGGCTAGCTTTTTGTGGCTCATACATGAAACATCATTCAAGCTGCCCAACGTTACAGCTGTGCACAGCTGATGCGAAATACAGGTTACATATCCCGATATATATTACACATCTATAGGTTTAGTGGATTTTCAAAATACACCTCTGCCATCCTGTTTGTCTGTTGTTATTCAACATTAACTTTTGTTTATACATCCAGGTTCATGCAAGCAATACGGAGGCGTTTCTGCAGGGCAAACATCTGGGAGATGCTTCAGTTCTTAAAGGTGAGATGCAGGGCTTGACTTACATTCAAGTGAAGATCCTGTATCTGTCGGTTGCCATGAGGCTCCGAAGTTAGTGAGTGAGTGAGTTAGGGTTAACGCCGCCTTTAACAGTATTCCAGTTATATCGCGGCGTGTCAGCTTAATGTGGGAGGAAAGCCCGAAGTAATGCAGGTCTCAGACATTTACCACTTCGGTGAAACCCACGAGCACGTGTATGGTGCTGACAAACCTCGAAACATAATTCGGGGCGAACCGGGATTCGAACCCACAATCATAGGTTTCTGGCGGGTCCAAGGGACGAACTCTGCACATCGAATCGCGGCGCCTTTGACCTCTGGGCCACCCGTGCCCCAACTCCGAAGTTAAGATTATGAAGAGAGCAATATAGGGTGTCACATTTCTACGAGATAAGGTCCCGAGTACAGAAATGATTGCTTGTCATGTTGCGGGTTTGGATGGAATGGTGGATAGAACATCGTGGTAGAGAAGCTGATATGTGCCTGATATTTTGCTACTACAATTGCTTCTTAAATACAGTAACTTTAACAAAGCAAGGAATCAGATGGATGCTCATTATATTGATGGTGTATATGTGATGCTGTTCCATGGGTGAATGCATGCATATTGGCACCTTTAAGACGGAATGGATTACATAAACACACTGATCATGGTAATGAAGCCTACTTTTATTGTTTTGAACAGTGAGGTGTGAACAGGCGTTCTTCAGGCAACCTAATTCACTTTTCAGCTGCAATAGCCAGTCTGTCCGCCGAGCTGATCCCAGACGCTACAGCGGGTTTATCTAGTCTAGCCTACAGAAAGAACTTGGCCATCTGCCTGTTCTACAAGGTCAGTCAATATACACAATCGAGGCCTTGTATCAGTCTTCGTTGGTCTCAATGTTAAACTTATCTAGAAGCAAGACGTTATCTGTGTAGAACTGCAGGGATACATGGATGTGTCACACGCATCTATGTGATACTGATAACTGTCTCAACAATGTTGTACGACGCTGTGTCATCGCTTTTGTGATTTCGGGTCAAGTCTCAAGTACTTCATTCTTTTCGTGAGACCCGGCTAAAAGTGTGATCGAGTGTTCAGGCTCCATGACCTCTCGTAATGCAGGTAATGCCCCTTTAGCGTTTAATGTTTTCAATTATAGGTTAGCCTGATCCAGATCTTCGTGAAACAGATGGAATATTGCTGACTACGCCTTTAAACAACAATCAGTCACACACAATTTAAAATAATGTTTCCACTTACAATTTAACTGGTCAGAAACAAAACATCTATTCAAACACATTTTCAACTAATGAATTCCCATTTCATGATATTGTTCACTGGTCACCCAGGTACGTTGCATTTTCACTTCGGTCAATAGACAGCTGTGCAGTCAAATATATTTCTTACATCCCTGGAAATCATACAACCCATGTTACCCTGAGATGCTGAACGATGTGCATTCATATTACCATCTCACCCAACTTGACCTCAATTGCCTGCTCGATTAAATAAGGCAAATTTGGAACCAAGACATTTTCCTGTGAATGCTATGAAAGTGTAATAGTGCCATTATGAGAGAACAATTGTATCATGTTATTTCAATATAATTATTTGAGAATATTTTTTTTAAAACGTCGATTTTTTTTCTCGTCACTTCGATTATTTTTTCGTCATTTCGATTATTTTCTCGTTATTTCAATTTTGTTTAAAAAACTCGGAATTAACTTTTTTTTACAGCCGAGAGTTTTATCGTAATTTCGGCTATTTTCTCGAAATTCTGATGTTTTTGTCGTTACTTCTACATGTGTAAGTGGGGAAGGGCTGAAGACCTGGAGTAAATAGTCCGTGAGCGGTGTTAACAACATTTCAGAAATAATATATATATTATCGAGCATTTCAGTTGCACAACATCCCGTCCGCTTAATGTAAGAGGAAAGCGCGACGCGATGCAGGTCGGAGACATTTACCATTTAGTTGAAACCCATGAAAGAGGGTATGGTGCTGACAAACCTATATGGTGTACCGGTGTTTCAACCCACGAAGAGAGGGCTCTAGCACGTCCACACCACCAAGCACAGAGAATTGAAGCCCCTTAGACGACTTCCAATACTCCATGTGTGACGGGTACAAAATCTTTTCTGTCTCTTTACTTCAGTGTGTGCTCGGCATGTGTGGTGAGAAAGCAGCAGCAAGATTCCAGAGTGGAGGCACCAACTTGATGCGGCCCGTGTCATCCGGCACTCAGACATATGACAGTCGTAAAGATGAATACCCCCTGACTCAACCTATGACAAAAGCGAATGCAACCTTAATGGTATGTATTTTCACCAACATATTAAGACTACCAATGTGTGACCTTATGACTTGCTTTGGTTTGTTGTCAACGTTAATTTGTGTTAAGAAAACGATTGCCTTTGTCATCCTGTCAACAGCATTTATAATGGATATAAATGGATAAGTTGGCACGAAGACCCGCCAAGTGTTCACCTGAACCATGACGGCAGCATATTGTACATATTAGAGCATCAAACCCCTTTCCAAAATCAGAAGAAATCTCTGCTAAAAGCAGAGTCCATTGGACGTTTCAGATAATGACCTATTAATGATACTTGGTGTTTTTGCAAAGGCTATCATCGTATCCTGCCCCGTTACACATACATGCAAAGGCAAGCCAGGTGTTTATCGAAAGAATCAAACGGTACAATTCAAAGTAGAGAACTGCATCGGACAACAATTTTGTCAATGATGCGTCCAATTTAGAAATCATCTCCAAATGTCCACCAAAAATGTTTTGAAAGCTTTTCTAAGGCCTTGAATGCTTTTACCCTGAACCAAATACTCTTCAGCAAGATATTAAAATCTTTGTTGGAACAGCTCGATCGTACCTCGAGGTGCAGTGCGTTAGTATTGTATCTGGTGTAATTTGCGAATAGTATCTTATAGTTTGTGATGTACAGATTTGATACATGTGTTCAGTATTACTACATGTATACTATAGAATGTCAAAACAATTTTCCTCTTTGCTCCACACAATTACTATTTACAGGACATGCTTACCTTTTTCGTGAACACCTGGTGTCATCACAGATCTTCAGTCATCAATTCCTCTAATTTTCACCACTATTTTGCCTTTTACGCCCAATGAAATCTACTTCAGTGGATAATTGACACTGATTATTCTCTGGCGTTGACGTTTTATATTTACTTGAACTGGGTCGACGTTTCTGCTGGTGGAATGAAGTCCCCGAATATCATAATAAGCCCAGTTGCATTTATCTATGCTGAGTCAACTACAAAAGAAATGTTTGGGCCGAGACATTGAAACTGCGCTCCACTGTGTTGCAAATCGAATATATTTCTTAAACGTTTTTCTTTTCTTATAAGCAGCAGAATCCTTGCGCCTGTACACATCAAACTTAATTCAAAATCAAAGTTTTTAGGTTCAACAAAATATGTAAATGCACGATCGTGACACTGGATTTTCTCTTCCATCGATCACTTAAATACCCGTTTTTTTTGCAGCCGCCGTCCCATGGCAGAGGTACTGTCATGCTACAAACACTCGTCTGGTTTCATAAAGGATTTTCAGTGACACATTTACATCATTTTTTTTAGTGGATAATCGAGACTGGTTATTCTAGGGTGTTCACGTTTCATATTTTATATTCACATTTCAAATTCAGTGCAATTCATTGGTATGAGTTTGTACTGAGAGAAGTGTACCCATGTTGGGTAGCCAAGTGGTTAAAGCGTGCGCTCGTCACGCCGAAGACCCGGGTTCGAATCCCGGGTTCGAATACTTGTATGTGTACTGACTTCAGGTGGTCTCAGCTCATCCACTTCATGTAGGAGATCTACATTTACTTGTATGTGTACTGACTTCAGGTGGTCTCAGCTCATCCACTTCATGTAGGAGATCTACATTTACTTGTATGTGTACTGACTTCAGATGGTCTCAGCTCATCCACTTCATGTAGGAGATCTACATTTACTTGTATGTGTACTGACTTCAGGTGGTCTCAGCTCATCCACTTCATGTAGGAGATCTACATTTACTTGTATGTGTACTGACTTCAGGTGGTCTCAGCTCATCCACTTCATGTAGGAGATCTACATTTACTTGTATGTGTACTGACTTCAGGTGGTCTCAGCTCATCCACTTCATGTAGGAGATCTACATTTACTTGTATGTGTACTGACTTCAGGTGGTCTCAGCTCATCCACTTCATGTAGGAGATCTACATTTACCTGTATGTGTACTGACTTCAGGTGGTCTCAGCTCATCCACTTCATGTAGGAGATCTACATTTACTTGTATGTGTACTGACTTCAGGTGGTCTCAGCTCATCCACTTCATGTAGGAGATCTACATTTACCTGTATGTGTACTGACTTAAGGTGGTCTCAGCTCATCCACTTCATGTAGGAGATCTACATTTACTTGTATGTGTACTGACTTCAGGTGGTCTCAGCTCATCCACTTCATGTAGGAGATCTACATTTACTTGTATGTGTACTGACTTCAGGTGGTCTCAGCTCATCCACTTCATGTAGGAGATCTACATTTACTTGTATGTGTACTGACTTCAGGTGGTCTCAGCTCATCCACTTCATGTAGGAGATCTACATTTACTTGTATGTGTACTGACTTCAGGTGGTCTCAGCTCATCCACTTCATGTAGGAGATCTACATTTACTTGTATGTGTACTGACTTCAGATGGTCTCAGCTCATCCACTTCATGTAGGAGATCCATGTATATATTTCAGACTTCAGGTCGGGTCCAGTACGTTGCGGACATACCTCCTGCTCCAAATGAAGTGGCTGCATCATTCGTCATCAGCAGTGTTGGCAACGCCGAGATCGACACTGTCGACACCTCTGCAGCCATGGTAACCTAAACAGACTAAAATACTGAATTCATACAAATTCGAATTATCTTCTTTACGGACACCGAGTGTTAAATCTGTTAGAACCGTTTCCATTACTTTTGCACTTATATCTAATATGTATTTACATTAAGAATGTGCACATGAAGTTTGGGTTACCTGAAAAAGTTTGTGGATTCAACTTCCTGTGTAAACAGCAGCCTTCAAGAATGCAATTGGTAGAATCTGTCAATTGTGTTAGTTACTCGTTGCTAATAAGGATACATGTGTGATTAAGTAGTCAGTCTTGCTGCATTATGAACGATTTTGTATGCCTCCGTGTTGTTCCTGGGCTCCCAGGCAATCTCATGATCAGATGTTTGAAAAATAGCATTGTGCAAAATCAACGAAATAAATTAGATTGATTGGAAGAAGGAATCTTAGTGCATTTTCATTGCACTACTGTATATAGGACTGAGTGAAAATTAGTGATTTATTAACTCCACATTGAACAATATTTCTGTAGTGTCAGGAGTATAAGTGCGAGTATAAGGAGGTTTTCCCAGAGAACGTTAATATGTTTGGCGAAACCCACGGGTAGGGTACAAATTGGGAACCACAGATCACAACCAGGCTAAATTTGAATTCACTACGTATGGCGTGGCAAGTGATATTATTCTGCAATGTTTTGAACCATTTCTTTTTTACAAATAAACAGACACGGATCCAACAAATAAGAGGGGAATGATGAAAAATGTTTTATGCATGTAGCTTGATATTTCATGATGTATGTTTCCACAGTCCTATCCGGGAGTTCTTAAGTATATATCTGCAGCTGATATACCAACAAACCGGAACAATTTCAGGGAACCATCTGCCGGTGGTGTTGAAGAGGTACGATAACAAGAATATATATACGAGCAACTGTTTCTTTGTTACCGTTTCTTTAGTAGATTCAATCCTCTGTTATAGTTCTCTTCTTCTCAAAAAGCTGCATATTCTACGTGTTCTTTAATTCTTATAAGAGAACTTTTGGAGGCAGTTTTTGAGTTTCGGTGAGTGAGATGGGTTTAACGCCGCTTTTAACAGTATTCCAGTTATAGCGTGTCAGCTTAATGTGGGAGGAGAGATCGAAGTGATGCATGTCTCAGACGTTTACCACTTCGGTGAAACCCACGAGCACGGGTATGGTGCTGACAAACCTGGAAGCATAATCAGGGCGAACCGGGATTCGAACCCACAATCATAGGTTTCTGGCGACCCCAAAGGACGCAACTCTGCCCAGCGAATCGCGGCGCCTGGGCCACCCGTGTCCCCCTTTTTAAGTTTCAAATATAACAAGAATAGATATGTGATGATATAACTATATGTTAATTGCAACTTTCAAAATAGAAAGCAAACGCAAAACGAAAACACTTTATTGCTAGTGACTATGAAAATCATGTACTTAAAAAATTGTCGCCATTAACATTTATATTTATTTATGTGGTTTAGATAATTTAGTTTGATATCATCAAGGAAGTCTTATACTGTCATATATAATGTGAACTACACAAATTTGTCAATTGTGTATCTGAAAGGTAATGCATATTGTTGAAAAGTAATTACAGCTGTTAAAATCATGTCTCAATCCCTTTCATTTCCCAGCTGTTCTGCAGTGGACAGGTTCTGTATAGTGGACAGCCAATTGGTCTCATCGTGGCAGGTACAATTCCTTGACAGAACGGTTAAAAGTTTTATAAGCTAATACTCATCTTGTTCTGAACAAAACAACTAATGCCTGCTGTCCTTGTACATAAATGATATGAAGATACATACATTTAGAATGAGTTTAACTCCATCATTTGCTGTCACTTCATTGGGAATCTAGTCCTACTTTTTCTGGAAAAGTTAATGATGTATGAGTTAAATCCAAGTCACCAATTGGACCAATTACTTCATGCACTTCCATGACTTTCAGACGTGACAAGTCCTAATTGATTTTGTTCATGCCCCTTAGTATTGGAACAAAACAGCACTTATACCAACCAAGTACCACCATATAGTTGGCCATATTACCTTTCACTATACAAATTATCGAACAGCTACAGCGGTTAAGGGACCAAATAATGAGTGAGTGAGTGAGTGAGTTGGGTTTAACGCCGCTTTTAACTGTATTCTAGTTATGTCGCGGCGTGTCAGCTTAATGTGGGAGGAAAGCCCAAAGTGATGCAGGTCTCAGACGTTTACCACTTAGGTGAAACCCACGAGCACGGGTATATATGGTGCTGACAAACCTAGAAACATAATTGGGGTGAACCGGGATTCGAACCCACAGCTATAGGTTTCTGGCGTGCCCAAGGGACACAACTCTGCACAGCGAATCGCGGCGCCTTAGTCGACTTGGCCACCCGTGCCCCGACCACATAATGATGCTAATTAATTCACATTAGTGTAAACGCTGAAATAGATAGGTTCTTCCCCTTTAGAAGATACATTTGGTCCAACCTAAAAGAAAACCAAACGTTTGGTGTTTGTAGATATAAATAATCGGTGCAACAATATATGATGTTTCGTTCCAGTGGACAAACCATCAGCAGACACAGCAGCCAGCATGGTGAAAGTTACCTACAAGAACGTCCAGCCTCCCATCATTACAATGGAAGAGGCCATTCAGAAGAAATCCATATTTCCAAATGTTGCCAAAGAACTAAAAGTTGGTGATGCTGCAGGTAACCTATTATTCTGCAGATATCGGTTTGAGTACATCAAGCTCAGTGTCCGTTCAGATTGTTTCACTGATTTAATTATGTAAGCAAATTAATTATTTGGTTTAATAGAATTAGATAAACAAGGCACAGAAAAGACAAATGTTAATTTTACTTCAGCTGCAATAGCGGGATCTGATAAACAGATAACTGGCACCATCAAGATGAAACAGCAGTACCATTTCCACCTGGAAACACAGGTAAGTCAGATACCTAGAGATCAAAGTACTAATGTCACGGCGAGATGTAAGTTACGCTTAATACTTAACCAATAACGTTGTTACGTTTCCTACTTAATCAGTGACGTTGTTACGCCCTCTACTTATTCAATGACGTAGTGACGTTTCCTACTTACCAATGACGTTACCTTTCCTACTTCATCAATGACATAGTTACGCTTCCTACTAAACAAGTGACGTATTAATGCTTCCTTCCTTATTCATGACGTAGTTACGTTTCCTACTTCATCAGACTTGATTACCAACTTATTCAATGACTTAGTAATGTTTCTTGCTTAACCAATGACATTACCTTTTCTACTTAACCAAAGACGTTATTACTTTCCTACTTAATCAATGACGTTGTCATGTTTCGTGGTAATCAATGAGGTAGTTGCGCTTCCTGCATAATCAATGACGTAGTTACTCTTCCTACCTTCACCAATATAGTTTTTACCTTTCCTACTCAATCAATGACATTGTTACGCTTCCTACATAACCAGTGACGTAGTAACGCTTTCTACCTAAATCTGACGTAGTTACGTTTCCTACTTAATCAGTGACGTAGATATGTTTCCTACTGAATCAAAGACGTAGTTCTCGCTTCCTTTCTTGATTCACCAATGACATTATTACCTTTCCTCTACGTAATCAGTGACGTTGTTACGTTTAGTACTTAATCAGTGACGTAGTTACACTTCCTACTTAATCAATAACGTAGTTACTTTTCGTAGTTAATCACTGACGTTGTTTTTTCTACGTTTGTTATATCAGCCTTATGATAGAAACTGACGGCCAAAAGAAATATTTCCACTTTAAATATGAAACTAAATCCTTGCAAAACACATCGTCAGAACAAAATGCTCTGTGCAGAACGTGATACACGTCCACAGCACGTTTCCTTTGTAGAAAATGACAAAAACTGAAAAAACACGAGCAGCTTGCGCAGCCGAAACTATACGTGCAGTGAGGGTACATACATGGTACCATAGCATGACTTTAATGATCACACTGACCACACATGCCACGAGTGACTCCCGAGCGGGCCTTGGGTATGATACAGACAGGTGCCACCCATGTCTTAATTGCCAGAGCTTTTGGTTGCTCCCGTGTTATCTGATGCAACGTTACAGACAGACTGACCCAGGTCCTCCAAGAAGAATGGCGACGTATCCCATGAGACCCCATCATATGACTGACTTTTTCTGTGAGCCGGATGTGTCGTGTAGCTTTGGGTGGTCATTACACTATTGATTTGACGTGTCACTGAACTTTTTTGTGTGGAACGATTTCAGATGAAGCTCGTTTTGGCTACCCCACCGGCAACTCTCATACGAATATCGAATTTAACATTTTACTTCATGTATCTATCTTTGGTTTTTAAACTAGAATGATTAAAAACATGTACGTCAGTTTACTCGGAATAGCATATTATTAAACATATATTTGTTATGATTATGAAAATGGTTTTGTCGCTATTATTTTCTGTTTTTTTCAAACGTTTGGTGTAGGCTATGTATGACACTCGGTGTTACGTGTAACATATCCTTACCTGGCTTGTAATTAAAAGTATAACATATACTTCCCAGTTCTGCCTGTGCTACCCAGCAGAGGATGGGGTAGGTGTACATCTCCACTCCGCGACACAGTGGTCAGATGGTGTTCAACAGGCCGTAGCTAAATTACTTAACATCAAGGAAAGCAGGTACCTACAGTTTGTTTCTTGTTTAACATTAACATTAAGCATGTACATAATTGAGTCTAGACCAGACAAACCAGTGATGTATATTATTAACAAGGCCCCACGCCGCCATGGTTCATTGACACTTTGTCCAAAAGACGTACAATAGCAGAGAGGAAACGTCCCTTAAACATATACTTTTACTTGCTTGTTTCATTGTAAATATGCTCAAACATGATATAAGTTCACATTTTATCTTATTTTGTTTCGAAGTGTAAGCGTGGAGGTCAAGCGTCTTGGAGGATCTTTTGGAGGAAGGATAACACGAGCGAACATGACAGCGTGTGCCGCTGCTCTCGCCACTCAGATCATGAAAAGGTGGGTTGAATGATGACAAGGTGAAAAAGGGATGAGTGCTGCTTTTCTAGTATCTACTTGTTCAATCTCAATGCAAGATGAGACCTTAACAGACCAATACGTTCGTAGTCATTTGATCTCTTTTTTGAATCACACAACCACAGATCTTGTACTTATATAGACCATGGAAAAAAAATAATTTCAGACTAATGTTCCTTACTCTGGGCTTGTTGACACGTGGTGTCATCACTGATTTTTCAGTGATCCATTCATATCAGCTTCCCCTCCATCATGTCTTTTACACTCAATGGAATCTGTCGGTTAATCGAGACTGGCATGACGTTTTATATATTATGGATGCGCAGATGAAAGATGGAACTAAATATCGATTACTTGTAACAACTAGGCTGAAAAAAAGTACGATTCGTATTTTCAGACCAGTCCGCCTGGCGATGAACTTCCACACCAACATGAAGACAATTGGGAAACGTTTTCCCTATCTGGCGAATTACACCGTAAGAACATCTGGGCATCTTAATACAGAAAATGACAGTGTAAAATTCTTCTTTGAAGTAATGTAGGCACCAGTACGATAATTGCCTTGCTTCAGTCTGTTGTGTATAATTGGGAGCACCATGTCTTATCACCCACTCAGTATCATTCCTCTGTAACCAGATCGGGGTCAACAATGATGGGAAACTTCAAGGGATCCAACTTACAGCCCATGCTGACTGTGGAATATCACCCAATGACTGCCGCTTTGCTTTATTTCCTCGATATATGGACAATGGTGATACATGAGTACCTTGATCCTAATTTTAAGAATCCTTTGAATTTTGTATTGTAGTAGGTTTCCCCTATATCTATTGGCAATAACAATATTGCTTTATTTGCAAGGAAGATAAAGGTTATACCTTTCGATGATTTTTTCGTTATTTTGGGACTGATCGGTTTGTTCTCTGTATGTTTCTGTAGTTCATTTCTGATACAATAGTAGGAGTGATCAACACATTCTGACATGATGCCATGGTTATTGTTACTGTGCTGAATTTTCTCTGTGTTCTTTTTTACCCCTGTAACGATTCAATTTTTCCCTAAATAGCTTTTTGAGATGACTATCCAGACTGGGTACTGCGTATTGTGCACACATGCATCCATTCTTTTCAGCATACTACTGTCCAGCATGGGATTTCAAACCTATAGCTCTAAAGACAAATCTCCCAACCAACACTCCTTGCCGGTCGCCAGGTAATACCCTCCATCACGGGACACACATGTCTATACATGAAACATATACGCGAAAACTAAAGATAATATCGATCCGATCACAGTCAATGAGCAGGGATAGAAATGACAAAGGTGTGTGATGTTTATACTACAATATTGATCTTCCATCGAATTCATTCATTCATTACCCGTGAAGATTCGGGGTTGAATAGGTCTGCAGCAACCCATGCTTGCCTGCGACTATGCTTGTCGTAAGAGACGACTAACGGGATCAGGTGATCAGGCTCGCTGACTCTGTTGAAGCATGTCATCGATACCAATTGCATGGATTGATGCTCATGATATCAATCACTAGATTGTCTGGTCCAGACTCGATTATTTACAGACCGCCGTCATATAACTTGCATTTTCCTGAGTGCGGCGTAAAACAACATTCATCCATTTATTCACGAACAATGGTTCCATCGCACGGACGGGACATTGCTTTCGGTAATTCATTCCGTGCCCATCAAGTGGATCCTATGCCAATCTATGTTCATGAGCAACAAAGAGTTTCTGGTTGTAATAACCTCAATGTAATCTTTGATAATTTGCCAGCATAATGAACTCTGTTTTGGGAGGACTGTTACAAACAATTTCTAATATATTGCAGTGCTTGTTATGTTTTCTTCCAGCATGCGTTCCATCAATGTTCATCATGGAAACGATGATGGATCACGCCGCCAAAGTCTTCAACATGGATCCGCTTACATTCAGGAAGCTGAACCTGTTCAACAAAGGCCAGGTAAGTTGATGCCACACAACTCAGACAACTTCCCCTCAACTACACTGCTTTTAAGGGAGATAATTTGTGGATGTCAACGTTTCGGAGTACATGCTTAATCCTTCATCAGGTGAATTCACTTCATAATAAAGAAGTTGACATCCATAAACTCTCTTCCTTATGTGTATCGCTTCTAAATGCCTTTCAAAGATTTATGCTTCTTATTTTGTACTAAACCGACCGAAACAATATACAGGCATGGCCTGGTCGAAATGTTTGGAAAGTTGTTTCAATAGTGTGCAAAGAGCCAGAGTTTTTTCTTCTTCCTCAGACAGCTGTCAGTGGATTGGTTCTTAAGTACTGCAACATCAAGCATATTGTCGCTCAGCTGGAGACGTCAGCCGATGTCAAGGCTAGAAAACAACAGGTTGCAGCATTCAACCAGGTAAAGGCACTGATAGTTTATTTTACTTTGAATGTTGATTAGAATATCGAAACAGCTTCATTACCTAACTCTTCCACAATGAAAAAACCCGCTACCCCCAGAATGAAGAATAACTTTGAGTCAAGTATATCAGATTCTTTGGCAGATTCTTATTCCAGACGCCTTGGCATTGTTTGTGCAGCTTCTAAAAGTAGACTTTATGTTTAAAAAAGACATAATCTAGTCTGTACAGTTTTACATGATTAAGAAGCATACTCGCATGTGTCTGTTAAACTTTCCCAAGGTTCAAACTATAGTCCAAATGGTGACATGATATATATTTCATTTAACATCCATCTGATGTTGAGTCCAAGGGTACGTGTGACCCTCAATATCCGAAACACTTTTATCCCAGATCTAGAAAGAAACAATTGATACCAAGGCACTATGATAAATATCATTTGTTCGGTGGATGTCCTGAAAAAATTAAATGCTGTGGTTTAAAAAAACGGCTTGGCTTTAGATATCTGAGAATACAATTGTATATTTTGATGTATATAATAAACTATAAAATTCGTGAGAAAATATTTCATCTGTCAAAATCTATGTATGTAAAATTAGAACGGGAACGTAATGTTATCCAATACAATGATGCACGTGTAATGTGATATGACTGTATGATATATATGTATGTAATATGGGTCATATGGCCTTGAAATACATTAACTGATTGACTGAATTTTGAAGCAGAAAATATTGTGTCTCTATCAAAATACCTGGGATTAAAGTTTTGTTCTTTCAATCGTCCATTTTACTTGTAGGCCAACAGATGGAAGAAGAAGGGCATTGAGGTGATGCCTCTCCGCTGGAACCTAAACTACACACACGTCGACTACAACGTCTACCTGACTGTCTACCATGGGGATGGGTCCGTAGCCCTCTCTCTCGGTGGAGTTGAAGTCGGACAGGGACTGAACATAAAGGTTGTTCAGCTTAGGAAGATAAATACAGTGAAATATTTAGCGATATTTTGTATTACTTTTTTTATATTTTTTAAGATTTTGCAAACTCTGAACTAATATTTAAGCTACTCCACAATTTTAAAATATTTGAGGTCACTACAATTCTTTATCATACATTTGGACATGATTATATACCAAATCTACTAAAAAATATTCTTGAGAGCTACGAGACCACTGTTGGAAGCGAAGGAATACACACTGGTCAGGTAACAAAAATGCCGCTTTGCCAAACGCCTAGTCTCGATTGACAAGTTAAGTGAGACATTTTCAGTTTATAACGAAACATTTTCAAGAGAATAACAAATGGCGAGAAGTGATATTAACTCCATAAATGATCATCTGTCATTATTTTGCCTTGTCGATGTGGAACTAACGTGAAAAGGAAGTCAGCAGTGTGAGTACGGGCCAGACACTGACGACAATGGGAGACAATATGCGGGGAGGTCGCTCTTTTATGACAATAGTTCCTCAAAGTGTTATGTTCACTGCAATGACAAGAGCACTTTTCTCAACTTCCGAAAACTCAATCTGTCACACTGAAGAATATAATAATATCTCATATTTGAATTTCATACAGGAGAAACACGTGTATTGGAAAAAAAGGTAGAGCATGTGCTGCCAGACCTGTAGTATTCGGCTGGTATCAGTTATATTATTACGAACATCCCACTGATGGCAGAGCAGCTTATTTCTAAATTACCAAAAAATATGTATTACATATTACGTGCGCTTTTAACATGGTATCTATCATGGAAAAAACACACAATATAAATGTATAATTATTATTATGATGATGATGGTGATGATGAAACTTTTGATTACAGATGATGCAAATTTGTGCCTATGAGTTGGGTATCCCTATTGACACGATCAAGGTTAAACCAACGACCACCCTGGCCAACTCTAACTCGGTCACTACTGGAGGTAGCCACACGACTGAAGTGAATGCTTTGGTAAGTTGTACAAGGATAGAGCATATCTCTTTATATGGATGAGCAATTCGGTTTCCTAACGTATGGTGCTAATTGTCACTGAGTTTATTTCTTTGAAACTGCAAGTAAAAGCAGCAAAAACCCCAAAAGAGGTGATGTGTTCCCATGATGATGATGTTGATTTGGCTGCGCACGTTTTTTTGATGGGTGCAACCGGTTTGGAAGAATAAGTTCACCTTTTTCGCAAACACCGGGTATCATCATTATTTGATATTATAGCTAAAATGGATAGAATTATCATAAAAACGCCCGCATGTTATCAGAAATGAGCGGGCCACTGTCACTTGATAATGTCCTCATATTACTTGACGACGGGCCATTATCACGCCCGTTGTTAGGTGACGTCATAGGATAGAGATAGGTGACGTAACGTTCAATAGTGACGTCATCTGGTTTGTTCTATGACGTTTCCATATTAGTAAAAGTGGGTCAGTGACATTAGTGTTGATTGCAGTAAATATTTCAAAACCGATATTGTTGTTTCTTTTTATTTGATAACAAATTCCATCCATTTTATCTATAATAACGGTAACGCTATTTTTCAGGGCATTATCATTTGCAGAAGCCCTCGGTCTTTTCAACTGCCCTCCTTCGTCGGGCAGTTAATGGAAGACCTCGGGCTTCTGCAAATGATAATGCCCTGAAAAATAGCGTTACCCTTATAGTAATTCATAAACACATTGTTATGAATTAGTCGGAATCGGACAGTGGACTGTTCTTTCAGTGGTAATTTCTCTTTATATTGTTGAAAAGCGCGCAAACGTTTTGTTAAAGGGAGTCGTGCAGTGTTGTCAGCAGTTGAAGGCTCGGATGGCTCCGGTCAAAGCCAAGATGGTCAACCCTACCTGGCAACAGCTTGCTGCTCAGTGCTACAAACAAGGGGTGGACCTGTCAGCTAGAAGCTCGTAAATATGTCCATTTCTACCAAATATAACATGGTGTGAAATGCAGATGATTGATGGTGGCGTCATGGTCATGGTCGGCGTCATGATGCCAATGTGATAGAACGGGATGGCTATAGTCTGTTGCCGATGTATACACATGCACAAAAGTTAAGCGCCACCATATTCATAGTCTCTTGATTTCACGTGTGAGAATCAGACATACGAAATATAATGATGTATGACTGAATTAGGTTTCCATAGTTTCATGAACCCAAATTTGTCCAGTTACCACGAGGAAAGCGTGCTTTACGTGTTGCTGCAGTTCCCCTACGCTATAAATAGTGAAATTCAAGTTTCAGACACGTGGTTGCATTTTGCTCCTGTGTGAGACTCCCCTTCCAATAGAGGTTGAAAATCAGTCATGGTGAGGAGAAAGTTAACAAACGCTGAAAGATGGCAAGTGATAGGCATGAAAAGTGCTGGCATGTCATGCAGGGCCATTACAAGACAAATGGGTCGTCATCACAGTGTTATCACTCGTTTGATTTTCAAACATGGTCAAACCAATTATGTCAATGACAGGCATAGGTCTGGTTGGCCAAGAAAGACCTCTAACAGAGAGGATAGACGCCTTTTCAGGATAGTCAGACGAAATCCATTTGCCACTTCAACAGATTTAAGGACTGCAGTCAGAGACTCTCGACGATGACCGTAGCTGGTTACAACACCAGAAGACCAGTAAAACGTCCTCAACTGACTGAGAGACACATGCGGATATGGTGTCGTGCCCGTAGTCGACGGAACTTGGCCATCTGGAGAAGGATCCATTGGTCTGACGAGTGTCGAATGCTGCTATGAACTGTTGATGGTGAAATACGTGTTTGGAGGCAACGTAACACTTGTTTTGCACCAAGTAACATCCAGAAGATATGGGGTTGTGTTTCCTTCGGCTGCAAACTTCAGCTGGTGACAATTCATGGAAACCTGAATGGCCAACAATACCAAGATACCGTTCTTCGTCCAGTGGTGGTCCCTCATTTTCCGTTTGCCTCATAGAAGCATTCAACGACTTGTAATGAGTATGAGGCGTAGGGTTGAAGCTGTGGTCAATGTCCGTGGATCATACACACGTTACTGACGTTTCTGTCTCACAATAGACTCTGCACTCCCTAGGGTGTCTATGTGACACCTGATATGGTCTGCTATCGATATCATGACAGTTACATGACAAAAAAAGTTTTTCAATGTTTTCTAATCCTTTAATTTCTGGTCTTCGGTAAAATTCCTTTCTGCTCATATTCTTTTGGAACACAAGATAAACTTGCTTTGGGACAACTTTTGCATCACATGAGTTTTACATATACATGTAATCGTACATCTCGTTATGATAGTTATCATTAAGTGCCAAAAGTAACAGCTCACAAATATGGTGGGTGGCGCTTAACTTTTGTGCATGTGTATAGTTAACTCGCAGAATTAGATGGCTTTGTGATGGTCATGATTTACGTCCTCACGTATGGCTTCAGGTTCATAGCAATGGTGCTGATGTGACAGGGAAACGCCGAGTTGATAGTTCCATGGTTGTTGTCATTATGCAAATCAGACAGACATCCGAACCAGATGGCTAGAAATTCGTCTTGAGATTGATGATGTAATGGAGACGCGCAGAGCGAGATGGCTTCATAGTCGTTGTGGTTCTTTCGATGGCCTGCAACCTTTTCTGAGTAGTGTTGATAGTGAAGATAAATGCATGGTTGGTAACATGTAAAATAAAATATTTTGGAATGTAAATTAAATTTCAGAGATGGAAAGTATTCAAAGTGGCACAACGTCATAAAAAAATATAGTGTACGTACACGAATAAGTCAGTTAGCTGCAAACGCCATCATGTCAGTACTCAGCATTGCGACAAACAGGCTGTTTGTAGACTTTAAGTTGGCCATTCAGTGCAGGTCAAGATAGCAACACTTCCTTCGCTATCGTCATTTTCAGAACAAATCCAACAGGAGACTTCTGTAACTACAACATCTGCGGTGCAGTATGCACAGAGGTTGAGGTAGACATCCTGACCGGGGAGAACCAGATCACCAGAGTGGACATCCTGTATGACTGTGGAGACAGGTGAGAGCATCAGATTCGGCGCGTACAATAACGTGTGCTGTGGTTGAGATATGCTGTTAAAGAGGTAGGGTTTGGCGTGACAGTGGATAGTTGAGGCGGGTGTTTAGAATCATGATGGAATGTAAGATAGTTGAGTGTGTCGTCATGGTGGTACAGTGTGGTGTAGGTGTAGGAACAGATAGTGGTGTAGTGGGGTTGCGAGATGTGTGTGTGGTGGTTTGTTGTGGTGGTGGTGGTGGTGTGTTGTGGTGGTGGTGTGTTGTGGTGGTGGTGTGTTGTTGTGGTGGTGTGTTGTGGTGGTGGTGGTGTGTTGTGGTGGTGGTGCTTTGTTGTTGTCGTGGTGGTAGTTGTTGGGGTGGGTGGGTGTGTAATACCATACGTAAAAGTGATAGGAGGAAGATCAATGGTTTATTGATGGTCGCTTGCCAACAGTACACTGACTGTTTGGCTGTTTGTTCACTGAAGGGATGACAGTGTATACATCCACGCTGATGACAATTGTGTGCCAGGTCCATGAGAATAGATTTTGGCCAATTTCTATTACATTTTGTTTCCATGGTTCATTCAGTATGAACCCGGACATTGACATTGGCCAAGCTGAGGGTGGGTTTACGATGGGTCTGGGCTACTGGATGACCGAACAGATGATCTATGACCCCACGACTGGCACAGCCCTGACTGATGGCACATGGGTAAGTGAAATAACACAAGGAGCACGACAGGGACAAGGAGTTCAGACAGAAACCATTGTAACCAAGGTGACATGTTAGAGGCCATAGAAGATAAGACGTCCAGGAGCTCTCCAAATATTGTGATCTAAAATGTTATCGATAGTAACCTGTCAATAAAATGTGGATGAACAACCAAAAATATCTGCTGAACGAAAGACTTTTAGAGTCAAGGCGTCATGGGTGATAAAATACCGGGCTATCCACAATGTAAGGATATCTATTTCTTTGAAAAGGAAGACCTTTCTGGAAATTCACAAAAGGTAATGGTTCACAAAAACTAATTCTAGAGATATGAAACTTTGGATAACCCAGTATATTTGAAAATCAAAATAGGAAGACATATTCGAGTTAGAATTCAATACATTTAGAGCACCTCTTTTATGCATTTTGACACTGAGTGATCTAAAGGGTTGGCCATCATACACTGTTAGTAAGACCATCTTCAAATATAATGTGGGTGGACAACCAACTGAGTGTGCTGCAAGAAGGACGCACGGAGGCAATTGATAATTGAAAACCTTACAATCTACAATGTCTGGCTACTGGCACTGGTTGTCATCTTAAAAACTGTATATGTGTGGTATCCTATAATTAGTAAACTTAGCATATGCTTCATTATAGCTTTCTTATGAACCATGTAATCCTCTGATTTATTCATGTTGATGTTTGCAACTGGTGTCATAGTGATATACCATTTACTAGGCTTTGTAAAATTGCTCATCAATACTTCACATAATGTGGGTTCAACAATATCAAACCAAACCTGTATACAGGTATATGCGATGTGGCTCCGCTTGGTCAAGGGCAGTGTAACCAGTGAAACACGATGTTTTGTCTGTACAGGAATACAAGCCTCCAATGGGAAAGGACATTCCTATCGATTTCCGTATTCAGTTCCTGAAGAATGCCCCCAACCCACGCGGAGTCCTGGGATCGAAAAGTAATGACAGATACTTACAATATCATCAACATATGAAAGTGCATTCCGTGTTACTACGCCTTAAACATCTGTAATAATATTATTCTCCCAGCGAGCTACTTGAAATTTCATACCAGCAATTTACTCTGGGTAGTAACACATAATTAATGTTGTGTTTCAGCTGTGGGTGAGCCGCCCGTGTGCATGGCTTCATCAGCGTTGTTTGCAGTGAAACACGCCATCGAGGCTGCGAGAAAGGATATGTCACAGGACACTTTCTTCCCTCTCGGTATGATGATTGTTCTAATAATGCAATTGAAAACAACAACATGGTATTATACTTTGGAACAATAATTGGTGTTTATTTTAATGTTAACATCGTAGATACATCCAAAGGCATTGTGCTTCTGTATCGTAAGTATCAAAGGAATAGACAATGTGTTACGTGAGTCTTTGCGTGCAGAAACAACCACACTTTGAGAAACATTCACCTAAACTTATTTGGATTACCAGGCAATAGTTTAACGATAAATGCATGGAACTTTCATCAGTAGTGCCTGTATGAGAACCCCGTTTCCATATTTATCGGATCGTAAAACCAAGTTTCATTAAATGATAAATTACTATGTTTATATACAATTTAGATGGTCCTGCAACGGTGGAGATGATTCAGACAGCCTGCCAACTTGACAGCTCCCAGTTGGTATATGGGACCTAGGTCAACCAGACTCAGCCCAACAGTGTTGTGGGGCATAGATCAGCGTTGGAGCTTAAAGAAACATACAGCGTTGAAATATCGCTCGAAGTAATCAACTCGTATTGGCTACTGATTTCCCTTCAGTGATCACACTATGTAAATGTGTTTACGTATGACAATGGACTGGTTCTTTGATATTGATCAAACCAAATCAAACTGCTGTAACAGTAAAGCATTGCTAACCAAAACCTCTATAGTACGTGATAGCAGAATTTCTGTCCTCACTCTTACAACACACAGGTATGTAGGGAAGACTTGAAAATGGGTTGGGCACATCTCACTGATACCCATGTGTAACCTTCACAGAGTATAATAACTAATAACATGTATTAATCAGGTCAATGTTAATGTTATTCAATGATGTTTTATATGTTATAGAAAATCGACACAAAAAAACACTAGCCTCAACCCATGCTTCGTTAATCCGGACATCTGTTAATCGGGACAATATTACCGGGAACGACACTGTTCTGATATTTACTGTGCATATATTTTGCTAAATGGTTCTTTCTATGTAAATTAATATTTAATGTATTACATGAGGAAGAGAATTTATGGATGTCAACTACTTTATTATGAGGAAATACAACGTTTTGGAGTATATGTTCACTCCCCAATCAGGTGAAAGAATACCTGTAAGTCCACCAAAAGAAATAAGATAACAAAGGTGGACCAAGGGAGGCCAACAGATATAAGCATATACTCCGAAACGTTGTGTTTCTATATAATAAAGAAGTTGACATCCATAACTTCTCTTCTTTATGTGTATCACTTCTAAATGCCATTCAAATACTTAAAATGTATTACTTATATTATCCTTTCTATATCCTGCCTCATGATAATGACTTGTGTGAGAATTGTCTAGTTTTTATTCATTTTTTGGATATTGCAAATAGCATGTTACTATAAGGGTAACGCTATTTTTCAGGGCATTATCATTTGCAGAAGCCCGAGGTCTTCCATTAACTGCCCGACGAAGGAAGGCAGTTGAAAAGACTGAGCTAAAATGGATGGAATTTGTTATCAAATAAAAAGAAACAACAATATCGGTTTTGAAACATTTACTGCAATCGACACCAATGTCACTGACCAACTTTTACAAATATGGAAACGTCATAGAACAAACCAGATGACGTCACTTTTGAACGTAACGTCATTTTCTCTACCCTATGACGTCACCTAACAACGGGCTTGATAATGTCCCGTCGTCAAGCAATATGAGGGCATTATTAAGTTACAGTGGCCCGCTCATTTCTGATAACATGCGGGCGGTTTAATGATAATTCTATCCATTTTAGCTATAAAGCTATTTAGGTACACACATAAATTCTTCTTGTTGTGCCCTACTGCTTTACTTCAGGTAATAACAAGCATGACATGTTTGCGAAGTATGCCTTGCTCTACCGTAGGACCTGTCGCTCACACATTTGTTTTTAGAAATAGTAAATGCCAGCAAAAAAGAAGAAGTGAAAACTCAATGTAAAGGTCATTGCATGTGATAGCATTGTGCATAATGCTAACAAGCAAATTGTACAATATGTAGTTTATTTCTGATTGTCAACTCTCAAAATACTTGAATAACTTAACAGTCCTTAAATGGTGGAACCTTGATGCAAAAGTTTGGTTATACGCACGAATTGAGGTTGTGGCGTACCTAAGTTTTCCTACGGTTGCCTTTGGTACGTCTTCGGATATATACGCACAAAGGACGTGACGTCCTGTTCATAGTTCGTTAATACTGACACCATCACTGACTATGACAATGTTCAGGAAAAAGAGGTTTCAATGTGATTTTATTCGTTCAATGAAAAGTGATAATGGAATTGATAAGCAGTTACTATGGATGGATATGTTTCATAGGCATTTCTCACAAGTTGACAGATGCCAAAGTAGATATAGGTTCAAGGATAACAACTTCCATACACTAGTGTATATAAATCTGTACCAAGCTTATTATTCAGTCTTCCTTGACAATCTTATCAGGATCTAAACCAAAACACCTTTATTACAGTATGACAAAGAAGATGTTATCCATAGTTGTCTACTTCACTATAAATGTTCATAATGCATGTTAGTTAGGTTAGTTAGTTTCAATCGGTTTGCTTTTTCATCTGTATCAAAGCTTTTAGTTTTTAGTGTATTGTGAGTGATCAGTTAGTTGTTTTATATTTAAACCTTCTAAAGTCATTATGTGATACTTTGCAAGTTTATTCTATCGTGCTTCGTGGACGTTTTTACAAAACATGTGTAGGCTGCTCCTGAGGTTATATGGCGGAAATATTCCGAAAAAGTGATTAATTAATCTAAAATAGTCGTTAAGGAAATATTCACAACATTGCCTCCCTGTCTTTTGGCCAAAATAGGTGACATTTCAAGTTTAATCTTAAATAATCATTTTGCAATTGTTCAAATTTTACTATCACTAACTGTACACATACAAGACATGACAAGGTGATCCTATAAGCTTGTCACAACTGTTTAATCCTTTTTATTCTTATCCTTACTGTACATCTGGCTTCATTACCCGTCTGCTTCTTTACCTGTGTGCTGTTTGTTCTTCTTACAGTACTTCTTAAATATTACCTGTTGCTGCAAATGTTACTCTACTGCTTATCACAACATATCATGCATATATACCTCTCATCACTTGGTTGTTGTCACCCCAGCTTGTTAACGGTGTCAGAATCTACATCGAAACATCGCTATATGCAATACATAAAGGTGTACGTTGTTACTTACTCACCAACTTCTAGAATGCCAATCACTCAGTTATGACGAGATCTGCGTTACGATTTGCATGAATATGCATGCGTTTACCCGTATCCGGCAACAGCGTCGTGCCCTCTGGAAGGCATCATCATACCGCCTGCTTCAAATCATGCTTCCTGTGTTGCGCAGCTGTAGATTTCACCAAGGAGATAGGAACTACATCATAACAATTATAAGTCTAAAACCTGCTTAGCCCAGCGTACCAATCGTCGCCATCGTGTTGAAATTGCATTGTTATTACTATGTTTTATTGCACTCTTTGTGTGATCGCCTTGGTCTTGTTCTATGTGTAGAATGAAAGCTCAATAAAGCTCTCTCAGTTACTATTACTGTTGATGCTTCTCCTTTTGACGTCCAAGATCATGGTGATGAATTTTGTTTTAGGAAGTTGAGAGAAGGTGTTTCTTCCGGTTACACCATAAACATATATATACAGCACATACAGTTGATCAATGGCCCATAGGTATCTATGGCACCAAATGTCGGTTTAAACTTGGAGCATAGACCTTAATGGTTCTGCTGGAGAAGAGACAATAGTAACGGACACACTGTATATGATACCATTACGGTTATTGGTTATTCTTTCTTTACTGGACTCGGGGGCACGCGTAGCCCTATAGGCTAGGGCGCCGTCCAGATCCTTCTCTTAGACATGCTTTGCTTCTGGGTTTGTCGTTACAGAAGCCATGCTCGTGGGTTTGACCAATGTCGTCAACGTCTGAGACCTGCGTCACTTCGAGCTTTCTTCCAACATCAAACTGACACGCCGTGACATAACGTGACATGTTCAAAGCTGGTTAAATTCTCTCAATCTTATTAGTTTCCTTAAAGGGGCGCTGACAGTATATGAAACCATTCAGCAAATACAATGTGGTAAGTTTTATTTTTTTAACAAACAATATACCCAATTACAAATCAACAAAATTAAAAAGGTTCCTTTCTTCTATGACCATCGGGGGCACGGGTGGCCAAGTCGTCTAAGGCGCCGCGATTCGCTGTGCAGAGTTGCGTCCCTCAGACACGCCCTATGATTGTGGGTTCGAATCCCGGTTCGCCCCGATTATGTTTCTAGGTTTGACAGCACCATACCCGTGCTCGTGGGTTTCACCGAAGTGGTAAACGTCTGAGACCTGCATCACTTCGGTCTTTCCTCCCACATTAAGCTGACACGCCGTGATATAACTGGAATACTGTTAAAAGCGGCGTTAAACCCAACTCACTCACTCACTCTATGACCATCTATTTTACAATGTTTAGGAAAAAACAAACGGGCCAACTGTAGTAGCAAATGAAAACATAAATCTTTGTAAGTCTTTATTTGATTGTTAATGCCTAATAGAAAAAAAACTGTTTGCAGTTTGGTGTTTCAGTAAATATAACAGCTTTCTATTTATCAACGTATGGCAATCAGTGGATGATGTAACGGATCTATAAGGAAAACAGCCCATAGCTCTGTCTAGCCACTAGTCAAAGTCAGTATCGTTTGTATCGAGCAGCAAACAAGTTTGTATCACATCTATTCGATACATGTTATGAAGCTACCCAGCACGTTTACAGTTGACGGAGAATACATATGTATATGAGGGGCGATCGGGTAGCCTAGTGGTTAACGCGTTCGCTCGTCAGACCAAAGACCCGGGTTCGAATCCCGACATGGGTACAATGGTACAATGTGTGAAGCCCATTTCTGGTGTCCCCCGCCGTGCTGGAATATTGCTAGAAGCGGCGTTAAACCATACTCACTCACTCACTCACTCACTCACTCACTCACTCACTCACTCACTCACTCACTCACTCACTCACTCACTCACATGTGCATATGTTCCCATGTGCACCAGCTTTGTATTTTCTTTAAATGTAACATGTCAGCTGAAGTTGACATGACATAAACTGCCGGGCAAAGTATAAACTTGAAAATTGGATTTGACCCCAAAATTACGTACGTTATCAAACCGTTACAAGGCTGTAAACAGCACCAGAAACACTGCAAACATAAAGTCCAAAACACAACTATGACACAAGTATCAAAATTTAATACATCACCATCGAATTAACATTTCTTGTTTGTTTCATTTTTAGGCATCATTAATAGAAAATGTTTTCGTTCTTTTGCCCGGTAGTTTAGTTAGTGCCCTCTTTATAAAATATAAAGTTCCTAATGATATGCATTATTGTTCCAAATTGAATGTAGGGACGGTAGGGTAGCCTAGTGGTTAAAGCGTTCGCTCGTCACGCCGAAGACCCGAGGTCGATTCCCGACATGGGAACAATGTGTGAAGCCCATCTCTGGTGTCCCCCGCCGTGATATTGCTGGAATACTGCTAAAAACGGAGAACACCTATTCTAACCCGGACCTTTATGAGGCACACACATACTAAACATACATACTGTATCTGCACCACTTACACATAGGTCAAAGTGCATGTACTTGTTTCGATGGAATGTACACAGATAAAGACTTATCAAAATAAAAAAAAATATCATCACATGCATGTCATGTGACAATCACGCTGCTAGTGCAGACAACCCGGGGATAAATAATACAACCAGCGGAGCAGCGACAGCAGGAGCAGCAGATATGTCGACAACGTCGCTGGGGAACTTTGTGCACTGCCCGGTGTGCAGGACAAGGTAACAGACTGGAACATATCCTGTAGGCAAAAACTGAATGCCTTCCTCGTGACAGATACATTATTCACTTCAAGATACTTTCTTTATTTTTTTTGGTATCAATAGTAATCCACTGCATGATTCCGACCATATCTTGAGCATGTGTGTATGAATAAAAAACTGAAGACAACATATGTTGGTGAAAAGGTGAGCGTATCCTGCCACACTGGTGGCACCCGTCACAACTATATGCACAGCAAGATAAACATTTACCTAAACATAGAATCATACTTCACCTGTCAAAATAGGGAATTCATTTTGGTCACTATGCGACACGTTTGGAAATGTCCGTCACATGTCCACCATAAAAATGTTTGAACAGCTGTACAGATGCCTTTAATTTTGAGACCCGGAATCAATTACTCTTTGACAAAACACTCTCCACAAGACTGTATGACAAGAGGGTTGACTTTAACTTTTCAAAAGACTGCTTTCCTTTATGTTGATCGATATTCATGTAGCTCCAGCCATTGATGTTCACATTTCAAAACTTTCTTGTTCAGAAGCTGTTTGATCAAGGTTACAATCAAAGCATCAGTATAGCTTTCAAAACGTTTTTGGGTAGATACGTGGAGGATATTTCCATACTTGACGCATCAGTAACAAAAATGATTTCCGATGCTAAATAATATTTTTTATACAAAATTACTACACCTTCTAAATATTGTATTCACATTATTAAGCATGGCGAAATAAAAAATAATAATTTTATATTTTCATCCAGTTGTTACTTGGATAGATTTCCTCCACAGCCACGTCCCCACCAACGGAGCACTGACGGATGGCGTCTATGCTTCTACCTGTGAAAACTGTGGCCACTTCTTCAAGTTCAAGGCCACAGGTCCTCTCAAGTCCTCTGTTACCTTCACCATAAATAGAAATTCCTACACAGGTAAAAATAAGGGAATTGTTCTGTCACAGCTTAACATTTCTGTGTCATTTATTTGTATGACAATTATTGTCACTGGATTCATGAAGGTTGGCGTCTGTTTATTGTATTACACAATCTGCAGTACAGTGACAGCAGTAACAAAATTGTCCGATGGGGCGCTGGCTCCTCTGAATTATGTCTGTATCTGGACACAGAAATAAGCTTCCTTGAAGTGGTTCATGGCTACATGTACACCTGTTGCTCAGCATACGGTATTTAGAAATGTATACTGCAATCAAACAAAACGGTCGCTGTTACCCTTCCCCCACCATGTTCCACGGCGACGTCATATCATGGCCCATATCGTCAAGCCAGGTGGGTAACGGTATCATGGCGCGCAACTAAATCGGTAAGCCCACTATTTCATGGCTTGCAGTTGCTGCAGTCTGCTAACATCAGTGATGGAAACAAAGTTGTAACTTGTGCGACAGAAAACACCTCAACGAGAGAGGCGATATCTCGGCCCCTAAATGCAGTTGTGGAATGTTTCGAGTCACGTGATTTAAATGAAGCAAACTGATAAATAAACTTAAAGTTAAATTTTCTTAAAGGTACATGGCATCATGGCTAACCACACAATGAATGGCTAATGAAATGTGAACTACTTTGTTTAAGATGTAAATATGTCTCTTAACGTAAGGGTACAGGCGTTTAGGTTGAAGTGCCCGTTAGTTAGCCCTGTTTCAGGATTTTCAATTTATGTCACAGGTATTTACATATTTAATTTTAAACTTAACTCCAATAAAACACAATGTTAGTCTTAAATTCGGCATCTTAGAGAATTTATAACGTTCGCTCTATCCCCTATAATAGTTCAGGGAAAACTATTCTTAAATACATGAGTCTCTATTTGCCATGGAAACAAAATGTCTCTCTTTTCCTTTGTCCACTGATATAAATTATGGGATGCTTGGGGTTTTGTCTGAATCTGTTCGCCCCAAGGTGTTTGGATATTCAGGGATATCCTGTACATCTCCTCTTCTGTCATGCCACATGGGCCAGTCATGTCTATGGTCATCCACAAGGTCATCATAAAGGTGATAGCCTGTAGTTCATTTTCGTTATGTATTGAACTCCCGTGTTTTAAAGTTCATATAACGTTGATATTAAAGCAGGAAGGGGAACGGAACAAGTGCTTATTATTTGTTATTAGGGACACCAGGAGCACTGGGCTTAGTTGTACTGTAATAGACAACATAAGGTCTCAAAGATGTGAAAAGACAGTCATTTGCTGGGTTAGATGTCACCTAATTTGTTAATCAGGAAAGTATTGCAGCATTCAGAAATGGTGGAGATGGGGATGTTACTAAGTCTTGTTTTGCATGTAATAAAATAAAAGTGACCACACCTTCCTTTCTACAAGACGTAGTATATGTCACATGGTGATGATATTACATTTCAAGGTAAAAACAAAACATGTTGCGTACTCTTTATGTATAAATATTTCCAGTTAGCAACCAGTATGCCGCAGCTCTGTCCCTGAATGAGTTCATGAGGTCCCAGGGTGTGTCCTATGGCACCAAAGCGATGTGTTTGGAAGGAGGGTGTGGCGTGTGCCTCGTCACTACCACACTATATGATCCCATCACAAAGGCCGTGCAGACCTACACAGTCCACTCGGTAAGGAGATGTCTAATAATACTTTGTACTCCAGATGCAATAGTCCCTTCTTTGACAAAGTAGGACGATGAACCATTGGAGAGCTTCTCTGGTGTTCAGTAAAGTGTTTAAGGTCGAACTGTTTGCTGTCCCTGACGTTACTGTGGACACCGTGAAGACCTCTCTGCCCCAAGTATCGCCAATGCACTTAGTTATCACTATTTCATTGATGTCAATCATAGTATGATAGGTATTAATGTACTTTACTATATTTACATATTGCGTTTAAAATACACTAGTAACTTTAAGACGATCTAATTCCTTTAGTGTCTGGTTCCTCTCTACACGTGTGACGGCATGCAAGTGACAACCATTGAAGGTCTGGGCAACACTATGGATGGCCTACACCCGTTACAAGACCGCCTGGCACAGTATAATGGCTCTCAGTGTGGCTTCTGTAGCCCCGCCCAGGTCATGAATATGTATGGGTAAGACTATAAATTTGTTGTTCACTGAAACATTGATACAAGTACATTAGCGATCTCAAAAACTGTACACAAAACGTATGTGGGATTGTAAATCTGGGCCTTACAATTATCCGAAAATGGCTCATGTTTCAAACCTGAAAATTCGGGAAAGTTTAGAACACAAACCCTGACAAATACTGAAAAACGATATGAAGACTAATGTCGAAATGTTCTTCAAACAAACTCTACGAATATCTATAAAACTCGATATGTGTTTCAGTCTACTAAAGAGGACCCCCAACCCAACCATGCAGCAAGTAGAAAATGCATTTGATGCAACCGTCTGCCGATGTACAGGTCAGTGGTGTTTTACTCTAAGCCAGTCAAAATTATTATACACCTTCAGAGTCCACTTCCAGCGCTGGACACATCTTCTTCAGCCTTCCCGAGGTATGCTTGTAATATGTCTAAATCAAACTGTCATTCACGAACTAAACAATAAAGTGATTATGGAGACAATTTTCGTTGTTGAAGAGTGAGTGAGTGAGTGAGTGAGTATGGTTTTACGCCGCTTTTAGCAATATTCCAGCAATATCACGGCGGCGGACACCAGAAATGGGCTTCACACAATGTACCCATGTCGGGAATCGAACCCGGGTCTTCGGCGTGACGAGCGAACGCTTTAACCACTAGGCTACCCGACCGCCCTCGTTGTTGAAGAACGACTATTCATAAAATATGATATTCATTCACATGTAACATTTTATCAACTGGTTCAAGATATGGTTCAGTATTTCAAGGGGTGTAGCATATTCATTTGACACAAGATGTTTGTAGTGATACCATTTCATCGTCAACCAAGAAGAAAGTGAGTGAGTGAATATGGAATATTCCAGCAATGTCACGGCGGGGGATACCAGAGATGGGTTTCACACATTGTACCCATGTCGGGCCAAATAGAAAGCCACACGTGTTAGTTGTAGCTAACGCTCAAACTGTCAAAATAAATATTTACCCTACGAACCTTTGCCATTTGCTGGCCAAATGTTGTCTTTTACAAAATTAATAGTGGTGAAAATTATATGTCTGGATCACTGAAAATAAGTGATGACACCCGTTTTAGTGACAAGGGTAAGCATGTACAGTAGAGCACGTTCATGTTGGAGTAGCTCAACTGGTTCAGGATATGGTATGATATTTGAAGTGGTGTATGATATCCCCTGACACAGTGTGTTTACAGTTACATAAACCCACCTCGTCAGAGTCATTCCTTTTATCGTAGTTATATCTCGTTGTTATCTGTTGCGATATCTGTTAAGCTTGGGTCTGTATGTCAAGTAAATATATGTGCCTGGTTACAACACAGAGTCTCTAGGCTAATAATGCTATAGATATACAAGATATGATAAGAGTGTTCTTGTAATGATGTTTACCACAAAAATGCAACAAATGTTCTAAAGTTGAACACTTTACGTTAGCGAATAGAAATATTACACACATTTGTCTACATAACTATTTGTTAGATAAATGTTAAAAAGTACATATTCACATTGACACAGTCAAAAGACTTCAAACCATAAAGCGATTGCCTTAATAGTCAGGGAGTTTAGTGATAGCATAACACTCTACAACATCAGAGCTCGATGACACCCACCTGTTTAAGAGGAAATGCTTTTTTTTTCATTTATAAGCTTTTGGCAGAAATATATTTGGAACGTCGGTTTGTGTTTGAGAACTTGGAAAAGGGGTAGACCTTTTTATTCTGTTCCTTGGTTTTCTTTCTATCGTGTACTGGACATATTTAGAGTGTTTTAAATGTCAATAATTCTTCTTATCGCAGGGTATCGCCCGATTCTGGATGCTATGAAGTCCTTTGCCTCTGACGCCCCGCCGAGCCTACCTGGCGGAACTATTGACATTGAGGTAAACTGGGAAATCTTCATGTTAAACTTTCACGTTATTGCACCCAATTTATAGCGTGGCCCTTGGTGTGATACTGCTTCAAAGACGATAGATATGTTCACTACAATAATTATCTGATCTTTGAAAGACATTTAGAAGTGATACACATAAGGAAGAGAGTTTATGGATATCACCTTCTTTATTATGAAGATAAAGGAGTAAGCATATACTCCGAAACGTTATCTATGATCTGGGTGTGATAGCAATGGAATAGTTTACAAACTAGAACTGTCAATATATATACCGTTAACCACTGGGATGACGACAGTGCCACTAAGGTTGATGTTACCAATCTGTATATTTCTGCATGCTGATCTGGATGCACTTACATATCCAGTTTCATAGTGGCAAACATGTTTATCATTTAAGACTAGCAGGTCGTCTGAAAGATGATACTAACAAAAGGGCCTTCGCCTACACACTGGAGGTCATAAGTTTTACTGCTTCGACATATAGTTACCTTATTAGTTCTTTCCCCATATAGGTGTAAATATGGCTGATTGAGGGGATGGCTCATGTCATGTAATGAGTTCTTCAATATCCATTTAACGATAGATAATTGATTCTATATATATTATGTGAAAACTGATACATGAACTATTATTATCAGTCATGTTATCTTTTAAAATCAAAATTTAACTGATTGTCTCACTCAATTATTAATTCCAGGAACTGGACAAGAAGTTATGCAGAAAAACCGGGAAGACCTGCACTGGACGCTGTTCATCTGAGAGACAGACTGACCCTGAGCACGTCCCCCTCCACATTGTGCTGCAGGGGTCACAGTGGTACAAACCCACCACCAGACAGCAGCTGTACGCCCTCCTCGGCCAACACAAGGGGGACAACTACAGACTCGTGTTCGGAAATTCAGGATTCGGTAAACGAATGCGAGTACACATAGAAGACGCATTACGAGCACTAAAGAATCTTCTTTAAACTTTAGGCTGTGATGGGTATTTTATGTTGAAGTGTTCATTACTGGATAAGGACTGACATGCATTGTCACAAAGACTCTCACTGGCTTATGTTTTGATTTGATTCTGCTGTACAATTTGTTGCCAGGTGATGCTAGTTTCTGACACAAATATATCTCATCAATCATATCCAATAAGAATATTGACAACTGATTTGTTTCCAGGTGTGTACAAAGAAATCAGCTCATGGATGTATGGTGTGCTCATTGACCTGCGTGGAATCCAAGAGTTTTACAACATTTCTGTAAGTTGAGTGGACACAGGTTTAATGAAATATTGGGCCTACAATATTAAATGCAAAACATAAAGAATTGTTTTTGAGTAATCAAAATAACTAAGACTGCGAATCCCTCCCAGTAATTTACAAACACATCACGAAATGTGCACTTGTCCAGAACCACATATGCAAGAGCTTTTTATGTCACAGGTGGACTCCTCCAAAGTGACATTTGGTTCCAGCATCACTCTGACCAACATGAATGAGGTGTTTGAGAAAAACAGAACCAATCCTGCTTTGTCCTACTTCCGGGATTTCGCAAACCACGTGGCCTTAATTGGAAACGTCGGAATGAGAAATGTAAGAAGACACCAGTTTAAGTCATCACTGACTGACCATGTATTTATCATTTAGTGTGTTTTGTATTCATGCCTATTTTGTGCCCTTTGCAGTTACCAAGATGACCTTGATTCTCCATTAGAATATCTCACGGTATTTTGGGAAAGGTGCTGAGTTTTATTTAATCGACTCACAGCTCCGCCTTAGTCGTATTAATTATCATATACAATAATTACCTTCTTCAGAATATCTAGTAAAACCCAGAAATGAAGAAATATATTATCCTGCCATTCCAGTTTAAATGTATGGCATGTGCATATCTGCTTAGCGAATATTTAAAAGAAATACAAATAGGAATTGCATTTTTTCGCTTCATCACTTTGATTTGAAGAAACATAATCATACGTTTTGTACACTTAGCTGAAGGTTTATGTTTGGGTGGGTGTTGTCAGGAAGTTACGAGATGACCACTTTATCTGTTTGAGATGGCCAGCTGGGCAGGTAACCTGATGCTGAAGAACCTGCACACTGAGTTCCCGTCTGATATCTTCACCATGTTCGAGACAGTCGGGGCAACTCTGTTCATTGGTAAGGTATACAATATTTAAAACTGGAAAATACGAAAGTATCACGTTGGTGGTATAATTAGAAAAAAACCACTACAATTAGAAGAAACAATTCATGGAATCCGTCTTGGTGACTCTTGTGTGTTGTGTTTTAACAATTATATTAAATATATCTACCTCTACTCATGTGTAGTTTTAATGATTTGAATATAGTCATATTACTATTATGAATTGAACGTTTGTTTGGTGAGCGTATTATGTTTCCTTGTAACGTGTGTTCAACCACTTGTGTGTACATAACAACAAGTATCACTTGTTGAACAAACTGAAATCTTTGAGTAAATGTCATTATTAACATGAAAGAGCACTATGAAAATCTATTACATTTTCTAGATTGCACTGTGCTACATCAAAGAAACAAACACTGACCAGGGTGCAAATACCCATAATAAACAGAGAACGTCAAATTTCCTTTCCATTTTTTTGTGACACTTGTTGTATCAAACATTTTCTGTGACTATCAATTTTTCACCAAAACAGTTTTTTGGGTAAACGTAAGAATATTCCTGGTCATGAATATGTACTGATTATGTATTGCAGGATCAAGTGATGGCACAGAGGAATCATACAGTCTGATGGACTTCCTGAACCTCGACATGGAGGGCAAGGTCATCCTGTCTGTGACACTTCCAACATTCCCTTCTGGAGACGTGTATGTCAAGACATTCAATATTACCCCCCGACACCAGGTAGATATGCACAGTTCCTGACACGACCACACATTGTAGATTAGAGAGAACAACCAATTCACTCACGTATGTGTTTCAGAATGCCCACGCCTATGTGACGGCAGGCTTCAGGTTGCAGCTGGACAGGAACAACAACTTCACTGTCAAGACAAAACCATCCTTGGTGTTTGGTGGCATCAATAAGACACTGGTAAGTCAGGAATATGCTAAGCAAGTCAGGTGGGGAAACATTATTTCTCTGTAATGTGGAGTTCGTGAAACTCTGCTCCAAAACGGAAGCAAAGTTGGAAGCTAGTAGGAAGAACTCACCAGTGTAGTTCGGGTGTTCAAAATAGCAATGAAAGAAAGCCCGATGACTTGCTCCTCTATGCCGCGAACAGCATGACATTAGCAATATTGGTTTCGGTGTCTGAGTATGAGTGAAATTCTGCTGACATTATATGAAATTACCAATTATGAATGCACAACAATGTCTCTTCAAAAAACAAAAAAGTGCTCTTGTAAATATCGTATGACAGTTTCAAATTTTCAGATCAAGTTCTTATCTTAATTGCATGTCATGTGTATTTCATAACAGTATTAATATTCTGTTATTTAAAGGACCATCCCCCTTTATACCCCAGTCAGGCCAAAAGCTGTATTGTGGGATGAATATGGTGTAAATAGAGGGGACTACACTCTTTCTTCATATCATTTCTGACTCGTTAATAAAGACATGAAAATCAACAAACGCTAATCTGATTTTGTGTCAGTGTCAGTTTGAAAAGGGACAGGTATAAGAAATAATAGAAGACAAATTTGATCACACACAGCATTGTACTCTAGATATCACAACGAAATGTTATTTATCACATTCCGGATGTTTTAGGCCACAGAATCTGAAGTCACAGAAGCATACACAGTTATTGTTATTTGTATCCGGAATGTTCAGTTTGAGTGGTCGGACCGTACAGTCATGTACCTTCATTCATAAACAAATTTTGGAGAGAGTACAACAAATATGCTTGTAAGAAGACACTGGTGGAACAACCACAGCATCCAACGTAATTTAAGATATTGGATATGCTTCATTCGCCACGCATAAAATCAATATTGAAAGACGAAAGTGGTTGGATTTCACGCTTATGTAGGCATTGACCATGAGGCCTTGATCTATCTGTATTCAATAGGGACATGTCCAGTAGATATACATCCACTGAAAATGTCTGTTGTAGATCAATTTATAAATGATATAGAATGAAGGGAGAGTTTGAAGCATTTAGCGTTGTATGCTTTTGTGGTTTTATAAAGAGTTGATGTGGAAGAAGTCTCAGGAATTTGTTCAGAATGAAGACAAAGCTCTAACACTTCCTTATATGTGTGACCTTAGCAAGGTCATCGTTATCCTTCAAAACGAATAAAAAGAGGCCAACAAACTTATACGACACATAGTGTGACGTGCGAATTTAGCATCTCAATACCTGTATGTTCACCCTGCTGGTAATAATAATGATTATGCATAATGTCTCAAGTCATTGCAAAGAAATGTGCTGTTGATATTTCATCCAAGTCCTTGTTTTTGTTAATAAAATATACAGACCAGAACATATGCCTTATTGATCATACTATCACTGAGATTCAGAAAATATAAACCAGGTCTTCAGAGTTTAACACATTAATATTGCATTTGGATACGTGGAATATGGACGATTTGGTTTTGTATCTGAAAATACCCTGGTTAACAACTACTAATTTGCAACGTCTCATCCACAAAGTTTAGAACCGCGTCATGCGACTGAAGAAAGAAAGAACTGAGCAAGAAAACGTAGTACATACTACATTAGTTCATTATTAATAAAACTCATTTTTAGTGAAATAGGAGTTAAGGATGACATGAATTTGTAACTTTTATTTTTATTTTTGGGGAATTAAAGGCTAGCCTTTTTCTGGCTCACATGTAAAATATCATTCAAGGTGTCCCACATTACAGCTGTAGACAGATAATGCGTAATAAAGGTTCGATATCCAGATGTATAACATACCGCAGTGTCGTCCTGCGTTTCTGTTGTTATTCAACATGAACTTTCGTTGATATATACAGGTACATGCAAGTAGTACAGAGGTGTTTCTGCAGGGCAAACAGTTGGGGGATGCTTCAGTTCTGAAGGGTAAGATGCAGGTCTTGATTTACATTCATGTGAAGATCCTGTATTGGTTGGTTGTCATGTACCTTCGAAGTTGATGTTATGTAGAATGCGATGTAGACGTTTGGTGTCATGTTTCGACGAGTTAAGCTCCCGAGTAGATAAATGGTTGGTTGTCATGTTGCAATATAGGAATCGAATTGAAAACAACTGTCCTCATGGTGGATATTTCAGATGCAGTTCAGACTGTAAGGTCAGAATGGAATTACTCTCTCTCTCTCTCTCTCTCTCTCTCTCTCTCTCTCTCTCTCTCTCTCTCTCTCTCTCTCTCTCACACACACACACACACACACACACACACACACACACTCTGATGGATGATCATCATGTTGTATATGTGATGCTGTTCCATGGTTGAATGTATGGGTATTGTCATCTTTATGGCAGAATGGAATTACTCAAACACACTAATCATAGTAGTGAATCCTACTTTTATTGTTTTGAATAGTGAGGTATGTACTGAACAGTGAGGTATGTACACACGTGTTTCATGCAACCTAATTCATTATTCAGCTACAATAGCCAGTCTGACCGCCGAACTGATCCCAGACGCTACAGCGGGTTTATCGAGTCCAGCCTACAGAAAGAACTTGGCCATCGCTTTGTTTTACAAGGTCATTATACATTATCATTATACATCAGTTTCCACTGTCTCTATGTTAGACATATCTAGACTCTAGACGTGATCTGTGTATCATTATAGGGATATCTGTTTGTGTCATCTATCTATGTGATATTGATAACAGTGTTAACAAACACGATCCAATCGCGTGGTGCTGTAAGTGTCATCACTGAAGTTGTCAGTTGAGAATTTCGGGTAAGATCAAGTACCTCATGCTTCGTCAGACCTGGCTAAACTGGGATCGGATGATCAGGCTTCGTGACCTGGCGTGATGCAGGTCACCGTGTCCCAAATAGCATGCACAGCTTGCATTGTTGATTGTTTTCAGTTACTATAGTTGCCTGATACAGGTTGTCGTGTACTGCTAACTACTTCTTTAATCTACATTCGATCTAACACATTTCAGAATAATGTTTTCAGTTTCAATTTATCTGGTCACATGTAATCATAACATCTATTCCAACACATTTTTCACCATTGAATTACATTTTTATGATATTTATTAGTGGCCGCGCAGATACATTACGATATTAGTATTGTGCAGTAAAACTAATTTCGCATCTCCCTGAAAAGTATACTGAACCGCAAAAGAAACGTAACCCCAAGTAACATTGCATGAAAAATTGTCATTTAAATATCTGGCTAATTTTTGTCAAAGTTTCTAAAATTTAACGTTAACTTGTCCGGAACAATGAAATTTTGATGATTAAAAAACAAAGCAGATGACAATAAAACCGATCGCCAAAACGCATAATGGCAACGGTCATGGTAACCCAATGCACGTGAGTTCAATGCAAATTGAAATGCACATGCGTTACCCCATTTCTTGCCCTATAAAAATCCATCCAGATAGATGACGTCCGACCAAGGCGTTCCTCAGAGTGTGGGCTCAAGTGCCTATGCCCTTCATCAACCTACTGTAAATGTGATATGTATTTGTTACAATTAGCTACATTTTTTTAAATGAGGGCCTGACGAAATTATTCAGGGTCTCCAACACATACCTCCGCGATGCAAAACACGTGCATTCATGTTGCCGTCTCACCCTGCTGGATTTCAATTGCTTGCTCGGTTAAAGTTTGCAAATTTGGAACCAAGACATTGCCTTGTGAATACTTTCAAAGTTATTTTGGGAGTATAATTTTATTTGTTTTACATCAATTGTTTTTAATTATTTGTTTATTTTATCGATTGGAGTTTTTTCTCATTTCTTCCATCATATTTTCGTCATTTCGATTTTTTCCTCGTTATTTGAATTTTATAAAAACAAGTCATTTCGATTATTTCATCTTGATTTTGATTAATTTTTCGAAATTTCTTGTTCTCGTTATTTTAAGTGGGGAAGGACCGAGGACTTGGCGGAAGTAGTCTGAGAGTTGGGTTTAACATTCTTTCAGTCATCTTACTGCGTTTAAGCGAGTGAACATTTCAGTTGTGTCACTTGATGTGTGAGGAAAAGGCGAAGTGATGCAGGTCTGAGACGTTTACCATGTAAGGGAAAACCATGAGAACGGGTATGGGTATATCCCATTTGTGACCGGTACAAGCTCGTTTCTAAATCTTTATTTAGTGTGTGCTCGGCATGTGTAGTGAGAAAGCAGCATCAAGATTCCAGAGTGGAGGCACCAACTTGATACGGCCCGTGTCATCCGGCACTCAGACATATGACAGTCGTAAAGATGAATACCCCCTGACTCAACCTATGACGAAGGCGGATGCAACCTTACAGGTATGTATTTTCACCAACATATTAAGACTACGAATGTGTGACTTATGATTTGCTTCTGTTTGTTGTCAACATTAATTTGTATTCAGAACATGATTATCTTTGTCATCCTGTCAACCGCATTATAATGGATATGGTGACAGCAAGGCAAGTCGAGTATTCACCTGAACAAACATGGGAACATAGGGTACATATTAGCAAGCCAAATAAGATGTCCATTGGACCATCCCGACAATGCACCAGTAATGGCACTAGGTGTTTTCGGAAAGGTGGTCATAACCTGTTCCAGCTTAAACGCCAGTCATAATTACAAAAGCGAGTCAGATGTTCATCTGAATAAACACTGATGTATCCAATTTGGAAATGAATTCCCCTTGTCTACCTTTAACCTTTTTGAAAGCGTTACCGTCACGGAGCGGATCTCCTGCTACTATTGTGTTTATAAATGTAAATAAAGAAAAGATAGACAACCTGGTAAATGTTCACAGGTTTTTTATCATCAGCTGCATATACTCAACGAGAGAAAATCTAAAGTGGCTAGGCCCCAATTGTGACAGGCTAAGACCACCGATAAATACAAAAACAATCTTAGGGCGTGAGTCTGAGTGGAGCCGCCTCGGATGCAGATCATTTGGTGGTAGTAGCAAATATTCAAACGTTAACTATGCAACCGTATACCAGCTATTACATAAGATGGCTAAACCAACACTGATAAGAAAATCAGCAAGACACATAGACTGCTGATTAAACCGACTGGGACAAACAAACACCTGGAGGTTACTTAACTCTGCACTCTCTGTTAAGGATAAAACACGACTCTGAGGTTTCGGTTCAAAATGTAAAACGGCGAGCGAGGAAAAGCCTGACGGCTTTTCTTACAATTTAAAAGTTAAACCTCTGAGCAGGTCTCACTTGAAAGAAATACCTATCACAAGGTTACTATGCAATAATAACATGCCTATGTATAATTCAATAGTTAAACTTACTGAAGCAAGAAGACAATGGTTGCTAACTAACAGTGAAAGCTATCTAACAGAATCGATGAACCTGTACACAGCAGACTTAATTCAAACATATCGTTTTTAGTTTCAACAAAATCAGTATATGCGCTATAGTGTCACTGGATTGTTCATGTTATAGATATACATGTATATGTAATGTCTCCTCAACTCATCCAGTAATTGTATGAGATCTATATTTAGAATGTTTCAGACTATAGGTCGTCTCCTCAACTCACCCAGTGATTGTATGAGATCTATATATGGAATGTTTCAAACTATAGGTCGTCTCATTAACTCATCCAGTAATTGTATAAGATCTATATATGGAATGTTTCAGACTATAGGTCGTCTCCTCAACTCTGCCACTACATGTATGCGATCCATACACATGTATATGTAATGTTTCAGACTTCAGGTCAGGTCCAGTTCGTTGGTGACTTACCTCCGGTTCCAAATGAAGTGGCTGCGTCATTCGTCATCAGCAGTGTTGGCAACGCCGAGATCGACACTGTCGACACCTCTGCAGCCATGGTAACCTAAATTGATTAAAATACTGAAATCATACATGTTCGTAAAAAACAATTATCTTTTAAAAGACAATAAGCTGTAAATCTGTAGAAACGGTACACATAACTTTTGTACTTAGATCTTATTTGTATTAAAGTACGAAAGTGCAGATAAATTTTGGGTTTCCTGAAAACCAATGTATTATCGTCTTCTTGAGGGAATAACTGCCTTAAAAATGCAATTGGTAGAATATGGTAGACACAATTTTATGGATAACAACTTCTTTAAAACTGCAAAAAGCGACGGTATAGATCCTAATACCTTTGTCAAGCAGGACTGAATGAGGGACAAAGTGCAGTAGAATATGTGGGGCACGCTTATTACTGGTTGCTAATTCAGGTTACATTGGCAGCTAAGTGGTCAGTTTTGCTGCAATATGAACCACTTAGATCTGTATCTCCTGGGCTCCGTTCCACAAAGCGATCCTGACGATACGAGTAACGTAAGTGTATGAAAAGCAACGTTATGGGAGTACTAACTGTCTTACCAACATGGGTGTTGTAGGGCAAGTAAAGTCATCTTAGAAACGTTGCAGATTTTAATACTTTAGGACATAATTAATTACAAATGCTTGAGCAAAATTAAATATGAAAAACGGAAATGGTGTGAAACAGACGATAAAACAACGGCTGGCGAAATAGTCCCTTAAAATTCCTCTACTGCGGGGAATCTCCTTACTGGGGGTTAAAACGGGTTCCCGGTGTTTGACGCGTTTACGCTGATCGGGCTGATGCCAAGTCTGCCTGCTTCTGCCACAGGTTGTGTGATAATTTGTGTCTTTTTCTGTCTGCTCATCCATTTGAATACCGTGTCTATAACCTGTGCCACCTCAGTAACAACACTGAAGATGCCTTCAGTTGTTTCAACCAACTACGACCTGTACTGGTTGGACTTTTCATCCAATAATTTTCTGTTAAAGGCGGTTAGCTACATATAACTCAGGCAACCTCAGACGTTTGGAAAGTAGTATTTTACAATATCAAAGGAGGCAATTAGGTTGACTGAAAGAACGCATACGAGTGCATTATCTTTACCATGTATAGAATTGAGCGAGAGTGAATGAATTTTAACTCCGTCTTGACCATTATTTCTTTTCTACCAGCAGTGTATGCTTAAAGTGCAGGAAACTCAAATAGATGAAAACGTTAATATTTTTGGTGAAACCTATGGGTAAGGTGCTTACAAATCATGAACGACAGATCTCAATCGGGCCAAATTTGAAATTCGAACTCCCGAATCGAAGTAGGCTTGGCATGTAATGTTATCCTGCAATGTTTTAAACCAATTATTTTAAACAAGTATTCAGGCATGGATTCAACATATGAGGGGAGGGAAATGAAGACATTATTTTATTGTTTCTGGCTTGAGTTTTGAAAATCTTTCCACAGTCCTATCCGGGAGTGCTCAAGTATATATCTGCAGCTGATATACCGACCGGAGGAAGGAACACTTTCAGTACACCAAATCCGGGTGTTGAGGAGGTACTGACAACAAGAATATATATAGTGTCAGCTGTTTCCCCCACCTTCTTCTCTTTTCTTTGTCATTGTTTCTTAAGTGGATTCTATCCTTTGTTACTGCCCCAAACCAAAAAGCTGGAGAGCCTACATGTTCTTATAACTTTTGGAAGGGGTAGATGGTAGTAGATATGTGATTATATCACCATATGTTACAGGCAACTTTTTAACAAAACCAAAACAGATTCCTAAATCATGTCCATGATTTCAAAGTTGTCACATTAACAATTACATTTATTTCTACTCATGGGGGATAGAATTGTCTTTGATTACACCAAGGAATTGTTTTCATATATGATGTGAACTAAACAGAGTTGCCAATAGTGTAGCTGAAAGGTTATGCATATATTTGAAAAACTTATTAGATTATGTCTCAATCATACCATTTTTCCAGCTCTTCTGCAGTGGACGAGTTCTGTACAGTGGACAGACAATTGGTCTCATTGTGGCAGGTAGAGTTCCTTGACAGAACCTTCGTTTATGGACTGTATGATCATCCAGCTGTCTGTGTCTGGACTGGTGAAAAGTGCGATGTTAAACAGACAAAACAAAACAACAAAGCATAGTGTATATGTAATTGCTATAGTTTCATAAGCTTCGACTTGCCTTGGTCTGAATAATATAACTAATGCCTGCTTACATTGTACATACATGTTTGACCTGTGACGATCCGAGGTAGAATAGGCGTGGTAAGATGCGACTAACGGGATCGGGTGGCCAGACTCGTTGACTTGGTTGATGCAGGTCATCAATCCCAAATGCGTGGGTCGATGCTCATGATATCAATTAATGGATTGTCTGGTCCGCCGTCATATAGCTGGAATATTGATGCGTGCGGCGTAAACCAACAAACCAACCAACCAACATACATACATGTTCACGAAGATACATACCTTTGGAATGACTTTAACTCATTCATTAGCTGTCACATGGTTTCAGTAAACTAGTCCTACTTTTCCGGTCAGGTTAATGTTAGTTAATCTTCATAGTGACCATTTTGACCATATACTTCAAGCATTTCCAAATTGTTTTGTTTCATGTCCTTATTTATTGAAACAAAATAATACTTACACCAGCCAAGTAACAACGTACAGTTATCAATATTACCTTTCACCAACATTCTAGTTATCGAACAGCTAAGGCGGTTAACAGGCCACAAAAATAATTAATTCACATTAGAGTAAATGCTGAAACAGATACGTTTTAAATGTTTCAGAAGATGCATGTGGTTTTACCCAAAATCTGCCACAAACGTTATAACTTTCGAGACACAAGTAATTGATGTGAAAATGTATGATGTTTTCTTCCAGTGGACAAATGGTCGGCAGACACCGCAGCCAGCATGGTGAAAGTTACCTACAAGAACGTCCAGCCTCCCATCATTACAATGGAAGATGCCATTCAAAAGAAATCCATATTTCCAAATGTTGCCCAAGAGCTAAAAGTTGGCGATGCAGCAGGTGCCCAATTCTTCTGTAGATATCGGTTTCAGTACATCAAGCTGAATTTGCATGAGAACATACATTTGATTGACAGTGTCCACTGATATTGTTTTCTGGTGCAACAGTGTGAGCCACTTATTTATTTAGGTTAATAGAAATAGATTAACAAGATACTGATAAGACAACAGAACATATTGAAATAGTTCTTTTTTTCTTCAGCTGCAATAGCGGGATCTGACAAACAGATTACTGGCACCATCAAGATGAAACATCAGTACCATTTCTACCTTGAAACACAGGTCCGTCATATACCTAAATATACCATAAGTACTAATGTCATGGGGAGATGTATATTCATATGTATGGGAGAATGCAACCATGTTCAGCAACATTCCAGTCATGTTAAGAGGGGGGCCAGAAAAGAGCTTCACATTTTGTATAGAGGTGAAGAATTTGTTGATTGCCGTTGATATGTTTCCTAGTTCATCAAATACATAGTTACCTTTCCTACTTAATCAATGATGTATTTGCGCTTCCTACTTCATCAGTGGGGGCGGTCGGGTAGCCTAGTGGTTAAAGCGTTCGCTAGTCACGCCGAAGACCCGGTTTCGATTCACGACATGGGTACAATGTGTGAAGGTGTCCTACGCTGTGATATTGCTGGAATATTGCTAAAAGTGGCGTAAAACCATACTCACTCACTCACTTCTTCATCAGTGACGTTGGAAAGGGTCTTTTTGCTTGTATAGTTATGCTGCCTACATAACGACGTTGTTACGATTCCTACTTAATTAAGGATATAGTTACGATTCCTACTTATCAATGACGTATTAGCGCGTCCTCAATAACGTAGTTACGCTTCCTACGTAATTAATGACGTTGTTACGCTTCCTACTTTACCAATGTGGTAGTTACGCTTCCTACTTAATCAATGACGTAGTTTCGTTTCCTACTTAATCAATGACGTAGTTACGTTTCCCACTTAATCAATGACGTTGTTACGCTTCCTGCTTAATCAATGACGTAGTTACATTTCCCACTTAATCAATGACGTAGTTACGCTTCCTACTTAATCAATGACGTAGTTACGTTTCCTAATTTATCAATGACGTAGTTACGTTTCCAGTTTTAATATAAGGCCTAACATGTATTTTTATGTTTTGTTTTTACACCACACCTATTAAAGGTATCTGCTGCTATGTAATTCTATATACTATATATACAGTGTTCAAGACGTCTGTTATGCCTTGCTTATGACACAGTCGGAATCGTATAGAGGATATTTCTTATGATTATGGAAAAAGTTTTGGTTTTTTTTATTTCCAGTTTTTTCAAACGTTTATGCATTATACACTGTAACATGTCCTTGCATGGCAGGTACAGGCTGCATAACTATATCAATACTTCCCAGGTCTGCCTGTGCTACCCAGCAGAGGATGGGAGGGGAGTACATCTCCACTGCGCAACACAGTGGGCAAGTGCTGTACAACAGGCCGTTGCCACAGTACTTAACATCAAGGAAAGCAGGTACCCAGTTTGTTTGTTGTTTAACGTCGCACTAATAAAGATTCCAGCTAGAAGCAGCAATCGTGTCCAGACCAGACAAACCAGTCATCAATTTTAGGAACACGAAATCAACCAAGTCACCGAACATGTCCACCCGATACACGGAGTTGCGTCTTATCTTAAGCCTAGATTGATGTTGACCTTTCATAACCCGGAAGTACCTTTTAAATAACCTTACATAATAGTTTCATATATCCTGTAAGTACATACATGTTTAAACAACAACATATCTAAGCATCTTTTTATCAAAAGCAAACAATAATTTGTGAGGCTTGGAGGTAATTCATAAAGATTTAGATCCGTAAATAAAAAAAAATAAACATCTACTGGCTCGGTTTCATAATCTAAACAGAGCCCCGTGTACAAGACAAAAAGCTCGGGTTCCTTTGTAATGTAGTCCGTTGAACTGCTCAAAATGCAAAGGATAATAAAATCTCATTTATTCAACATTTGTCAAATTTGTCATTATTGTCTTTTGACATAATTATTATAGTGGCTGTCAGTTATATTTTATGTGCATATTAAATCCTTAAGACAAAATTAAAACATATTCCAACAAAGTTGGTCTTGTCAGTATTTTATAAATAGATATATCTTTCATTTTTTGAATCCGCTTGTTGAAGTTGTTTTCGAATGTGTTGTACTGGTAAGTTGTTAAACAATGATACACTTTGTACAAACGACGTACAGTAGCAGATAGGACACATCCCTTCAGCATGTACTTTTACCAAACTGTTTCATTGAATGTATGCTTAAACAGGACATATGTTCAAATTTTATCTTATGTTATTTCGAAGTGTAAGCGTGAAGGTCAAGCGTATTGGAGGATCTTTTGGAGGGAGGATATCACGTGCGAGCTTACCAGCGTGTGCTGCTGCTCTCGCCACGCGCATCATGAGGAGGTGGGTTGAATGTATGACAAAACGAATAATGGATGAGTGCTGCTTTCCTGGTATCTACACGTTCAATCTCAATCCAAGATGAGAACTTGATAGATGAATACGTTCGTAGATATTTGATCTCCTATGTGAATCATACAACTACAGATTTAGCACTTAGTGGCTAAGGGTCGAACAATTTCAGGGGAATGTCTCTCTCCGTGGCCAGGTTAACATCTTGTGTAATCGCTGATCTTCGGTGATCCATCCTTGAAACCTTCACCGCTATTTTGCCTTTCACGCCCAATGGAATCTGTTTCGTAGAATAATGGAGATCTCTTGTGTTGACGTTATATCTATCTATCTATCTATCTGTATATATATATATATATTATGATTGTATAAACGAACTCAATATCGATCGCCAGTAACATCTATACTAAACAATGTACGATTCGAACTTTCAGACCTGTCCGCCTGGCGATGAACTTCCACACCAACATGAAGACAATTGGGAAACGTTTTCCCTATCTGGCGAATTACACCGTAAGAACATCTGGACATCTTGGCAACAATGCGATCAGTGTTTTGCTTTGAAACACGGGTTCTGATAACACATCAACCAGAGTATGGATCACTCCGTGACATACATTCAAAGCCCAAAGTTTCTGATCACGAGAAAATATGCAAACATAATTGCTTTTGTATACGTCAGAACTCGTGAATATGAATTCATGGATGTATTTGGTATCAGTGAGCAGATGAATACCATGTTGTTATGATAAGAATAATTGGGAGCACCATGTCTTATCTCTAACTCAGTATCATTCCTCTGTAATCAGATCGGGGTCAACAATGATGGGATACTTAAAGGAATCCAACTTACAGCCCATGCTGACTGTGGAATATCGCCCAATGACTGTGCCCTTGGTGTATTCCCTCGATTTATGGACAATGGTGATACATGAGCACCTTTATCATTATTTTTAAAAATGATATTTGTTTTGATTTTGTTTCCCCTGTGTGTTGTATATTTTTCATCAATGTATACCTGTAGCTCATTTCTGACACAATGGTTGAATGATCGGCGCATTCCGACATGATGGCATGATACTCGCTACTGTGCAGAATAGTCTCAGTGTTTTAATATCAGTAACCAATAAGTTATTGTCCTCAAGCTGTTCGAGGTGACTACCCGACTGAGTACTGCGTATTGTGCACACATGTATCCATTCTTTTCAGCATACTACTGTCCAGCATGGGATTTCAAACCTGTAGCCCTAAAAACAAATCTCCCTACCAACACTCCTTGCCGGTCGCCAGGTAATACCCTCCATCACGGGACACACATGTCTATACATGAAACATATACGCGAAACAGAAAAATTAAATCTGTACCAGTTAAGGACCTTCAGCAGGAAGTGAAATGACAAATATTTGTGCCTAATACTAGTGTGATGATCTTCCATCACTATCATCATTCATTCATCTCGAGCAATGTTTCTATCGTAAAGACGGCAGTTGTGAGATTCTGGGTGTAATAATCACAACATAATCTTTGATAATTTGCAAGTATTATGAGTCCTCTTTTAGAAGAACTGTAACATACAACTTCAAAAATCTCTTTTATGCTAACTTTCGTTTCGTTTCGTTTTCTTACAGGATCCTGTCCATCTATCTTCATCATGGAAACGATAATGGATCACGCCGCCAAAGTCTTGAACATGGATCCGTTGGCGATCAGGAAGCTAAACCTGTTCAACAAAGGCCAGGTGAATGAATGTCAGAGAACTATTTCTCTCAACTACACTGTATTTGCTGTACTAAACCGACTCAAACGATATCAAGTCATGAAATATTTGGAAAGTTGTTTTTAATTCAGACTATGCAAAGTAGCTGAATTTTTTTTATTCCTCCTCAGACAACTGTCAAAGGAATGGTTCTGAAGTACTGCAACATCAAGGATATTGTTGCTCAGCTGGAGACGTCAGCCGATGTTCAGGCTAGAAAACAGCAGGTTGCAGAATTCAACCAGGTAAACACACTTTTATTCATAACTTAGCTGTACCCTAGTCCATAACTTTACCCCTCAAGCATAACTTTGATTCCACTTTATTGCTATTACTATATTGTCATTTGTTAGCATATTCGCCAGACGCCATAAGTTTTTGTGTGAGGCTACTACTGAACAGACTTACATAATTTACTCTTTACAGTGTTACATACTTGTGAAACACCAGCAAATTGTCTGTTAAACTTTCCAACTATTCAAATGATTGTCCAAATATTTACATGATATATATTTCGTTTAACATCCATCTGATGTTGAGTTCAAGGGCACATATTATCCCTAGTATCTCTCGACTGTCAATCGAATAACAATGGGGATTTTTTATTCCGAAACCGTTTATCCAAGGTCAAGAAAGAACATTTGTTCTCTGGATGTCCTGAAAAGAGTGCCGTTTTTTTTAAAAAAAACGGTTTGGTTTTAAATATCAGAGAATACACTAGTATAACTTGAAGCAGACACCAAGAACATATTCTGTCTCAATCAAACTGCCTTGGACTAAGTTTTGTTTGTTCAATGTTCCATTTGACTTGTAGGCCAACAGATGGAAGAAGAAGGGTATTGAGGTGATGCCTCTCCGCTGGAACCTGCCCTACGGATACGCCATCTACAACGTCTACCTGACTGTCTACCATGGGGATGGGTCCGTGGGCCTCTCTATCGGTGGCGTAGAAATCGGACAGGGCATAAACATAAAGGTTATTCAATAAAGACAGATAACATCTCACATTTCAATTTCATATAGTAGACACATAGACACATACGATGATATAAAATATACAGTCAATGCTTATAATTAAATTCGGAAACAAAAAACATGTGTTATATTTGAATAAAAAAATAGAAAACTGACGACATTGATAAACATGCCAGGTGACTGTTTCATTTATGCACTTAACTTGAAAAGCCTACAAAGTCAGTAGCCAATCAACGGCGGGTAGGATCAAACAAAGTTCATAGGAAATGTCAATCAAGGCAAACAGGCAAGACGAACTGCAACAGTCAGACTGTAACGAACTGGAACGAAGTGTCCGGGAGAAGGCGGCTGTTTCAAATGACATGGTCAGTAACCGCCAGATTCAAACAATAGTTCTCTGAGAACGGAAAGATACAGTTAGGACAATGCGAGTTAGTAATGAAACCCGAAGACATAAAATTTGTGGAACCCAGGCGATCGAGCCTACACGTTTGCTGTTTAGTTTCTTCTGGGCCTTCGGCTTCGAAGAATGGTTTAGACGATTAATATCCATGAATTTCCCAATGATACAGGTGAGCAGAATGGGAACTCTACACATGTTGGCCAACGTATTTGGAGGTACGAAAACTCAGGCACCGTGAACAATAGGGAGTCGGACAACTTAGTACTTGGGACATTTCGTAAGCGAGGTCCGCATATTTGCCGTGTTTTCTTCTGAATCCTGTCAATCACACTAGTGTCAAAAGGGACAGAGAATTCACTGATATATAATTTCATTGGATTTATCAAGCACAAGATCAGATTTATTGGCCTGGATAGGTCTGAGACTGTACATGGGCCAATTCCAAATGACTTTTTATTGATCATTTTCCATGACGCCCTCTTAATATTCTGGGTCGTACCCTGGATGGACCTTTGTGTCAAAACCACAAGCATGGCGAAAACGGGGATAAAATGATCTAGCTACTCCATCATATCGCTAAGGATACCGTTTTTGTGCCAATCTGGGCATCCACTGGCAATGTGTTGGACAGTCTCATTACATTCATTGCATAATAGGGCGGTCGGGTAGCCTAGTGGTTAAAGCGTTCGCTCGTCACGCCAAAGACCCGGGTTCGAATCCCGACATGGGTACAATGTGTGAAGCCCATTTCTAGTGTCCCCCGCCTTGATATTGCTGGAATATTGCTAAAAGGGGCGTAAAATCAAACTCACTCATTCATTGCATAATCTACATTTTATATTTACATTTACTTTTGATTACAGATGATGCAAATATGTGCCTTTGAGTTGGGTATCCCCATGGACACGATCAAGGTTAAAGCAACGACCACCCTGGCCAACTCGAACTCGGGCGCTACTGGGGGCAGCCACACGACCGATGTTAATGCATTGGTAAGCTGTACCAGAATAGATTTGTCTCTTTATAATTGGATGCGCAATTCAGTAGTATGTTGGTTTTCGTTTCATGTATGGTGCTTATTGCCACTTTCTATATTTATTAAAAACTATAAATAAAAGTAACAAAACCCCAAATAGTGCTTGTGTGTTCCCGTGATGGTGATGTTGACTTGACTGTTCACATGTTTGCCACCGGTCGGAAAGATACGTTCACCTTTTTCATCACTATTTGATAGAAAGTCTTTAACACATGTTTATAATATAGTCGGTATGGAACATTGACTCTGCTTTAAGCAGAAATTTCTCATTATTTAAAAAAAAAGGCGCAAACGTTTTGTTAAAGGGAGTCGTGCAGTGTTGTCAACTGTTGAAGGCTCGGATGGCCCCTGTCAAAGCCAAGATGGTCAACCCTACCTGGCAACAGCTTGCTTCTAAGTGCTATGGCGATGGGGTGGACCTGACAGCTAGAAGCTCGTAAGAATGTCAAACAATGCCTGATACAACGTGGTTTGAAACCTAACTGCACGGGGAAGATGGTGCCGTTGTGATAGATGGCTTCATGGTCGTCGTCTTGATGTCAATATGATAGAACCAGAACAAGATGGCTATATAGTCTGTTGCTGATGTCATTGACTCGCATAATGAGATGGCTTTGTGATAGTCGCGATATGATGGAGACGCGCATAACATATGGCTTCATGGTAATGGTGCCGATGAGATAGGTAAGCGTCGATTAGACAGCTCCATGGTCGTTGTGACGATTCCAATCAGACAGAGAAATCCGAACCAGAAGGTTAGAAAGTGGTTGTGAGAATGCTGAGGTAATAGAGACGCGAAGAATGAGATGACTTTTAGTGGTTGTGATCGTTGGCCTTCAACCTTTACTCAGTATCTTTATAGTGAATATGTTAAATGGCATGGGTGGTAACACTATTTAGAATAGTAAATTTCGGGGATTGAAAGTTTTCCACGTTGCACCGCTTCATCACAAGAGGAGAACGTACATGTTCATCTTTACTGGTAAAATGTCACAAAACGGTCTTATTGTCTTTGATATTGATATCAATATCAATATATTGATGACCTTTGACGTTAACATGGTATCGTTTCTTGGGAAACAGAAAAGTATTTGTTTCACGTGCAAGTCATGGAATTTGTCATTGGTTTCTTGGACGAGTTTTTGACACATATCGTTTTCATAAATCAGTCAGTTAGTAAGTGAATTTTGAAAGCCCTCATGCCATTACTCAATAATACTGCGAGGAACAGGCTGTTGGTAAATTTGAAGTTGGTTATTTACAGCAGTCCAATATTTCATCATCTGGGTGGATCCTTCACTTTCGAATCAGGACACTCAATGCAACATGCTCTGAAACAAATCATGTAAGAAGGCCTTAAGTTGGCGTTATTTTATCTCCATAAGTGGTGTGGCTGCAATGGTGTCGATTGCAACGGTTGCTTCGCCAAATCTGGCGTTGTATTTGTTTTCCAAAGATTCCGACTTCCGTCGTCAAGGCGAGATTATATGTTTCGGAGTAATGAGCGTTACACTGCATGTTGTGGATGTTGCATACTCCGATATAGGAGGTGTCATGATGTGGGGAGTCCACTCATATGGGTAGAGAACAGATGTTCATATCAAGGGCAACATGAGAGGTGTGTCTTATCGTGACGAGATGTTACCTCCCTACGTTGCCATTTGTCAGCATGCTCGTCCCCACATAACACACATCACTGAGTCAGTACTGATTTACTGAGAGCTCAGTTCATAAACATACTACTGTAGCAGTGAAAGTGGCCGGATCTCAAACGAATAATGAGCATCTGTGGGGGGAACTAAACATACGTTTACTCCAATGTCAATCAGGGCCACAAAATCTGCAGGAATAAATCTTTATAATTCCAAGAAATTAACATTGAGATCGTCATTTTCAGAACATTTCCATCGGGAGACTTTAGTGACTACAACATCTACGGTGCAATATGCACAGAGGTTGAGGTTGACATCCTGACCGGGGAGAACCAGATCAACAGAGTGGACATCCTGTATGATTGTGGAGAGAGGTGAGATCAACAGAGTGGACATACTGTATGACTGTGGAGAGTGATCAAATCAAATGAATAGACATCCTGTATGACTGTTGAGAGGGGTAAGACCAACGGAGGACATACTTAAGATGGTAGTAATAGTGGTAGGAGATAGTGTAAGGAGAGCGGCGTGGTTGAGATATGCTGTGAAAGAGCATCTATATAGATGACAGTTGTGACCAGATCCATGAGTATTGTTTTTACCCAATGTCTGAATGTATTTTGTTTCCATGATGTCTTCAGTCTGAATCCGGACATTGACATCGGCCAAGTTGAAGGTGCGTTTGTGATGGGATTGGGCTACTGGATGACCGAACAGATGATCTTTGACCCCGAGAGTGGCACAGCCCTCACCGATGGCACATGGGTAAGTGAAATAACACAAGACGTAATAAAGATTACGCCAAGGGAAATTAGTTTTGACTTACACAATTGGAACCAATGTGTAATGTAAGATTACAACAGAAGAGAGGTCGTTTTATCCTGGGGGATGCTTACCTGTCATCAAAGGGATCTTAAAGGTGGTTCACCATATATCGGTAACTTGTCAATAAACAACCAACAATATCTGCTGTAGATATCTACAGAAGACTTTTAGATTAAAAGCTGCATTGTTACAACAAGAACAAATACTAGAGAAGTCAAACGTTGGACAACCAGTATGTTTGACATCATGATGTCGTTAATATTTTAAACAGCGTTAATATTTTAAGAAGCGTTAATACATTGTTAAAACATTGATATGGACTTCCGATTTTCTTAAAGGCTTATGGTTATGTGAAAACAGAAAACAGAAACTATATTTTACTTAGTCGTGAATCACTTCCGGTGTCTTAAGATCAACATTGACCTTTCTCTCAGTCCATATATAGAAAGCCAAAGAGCTAAATTTCCCAGAATTTTAGTAACGTAGCACACCAAGTATTCGGAGGTGTTGTCATATTCAGTTTTTATGCCTGTTTTTCAAAAGGTCGATGTTTGTGATAGGTGCCCTTGTTCATTTCCCTCATAAAAATGAATCATGTTAATATATCGTGTTGGAATCAAGGTGTTACCTCACACCCGAGTCCATAATTGCTATTTCGTATTTAACTTGTTTGATAGGCATTACTTAGAAGTTGACGGATGACAAGATAGACACAATTTTTATGGATAACAACTTCTTTAATACTGTAAAAAGGCGACGTTTCGGTATAGATCCTTATACCGTTGTCAAGCAAGACTGAATGAGGGACATAGTGCAGAATATATATAGCAAGTGGATGATTGCTATGTGTTTTCTGTCCATCGTATTGTGACAGCATAATCCCTTTGTTGTCACACCTACCTATGTTATCCCACTCTTGTATGCCCTTGTTGTTACTGTTAATCCTCTATTGTTAATCATCCACTTGCTATATATATCCTGCACTATGTCCCTCATTCAGTCTTGCTTGACAACGGTATAAGGATCTATACCGAAACGTCGCCTTTTTACAGTATTAAAGAAGTTGTTATCCATAAAAATTGTGTCTATCTTGTCATTTCGTATTTACACTATTATTTTCGTTTCGATCACCTATGACCAAAAAACATACTTTTTTACTAGAACGTTCTTAACATCATCACAGATCAAAGAAAAAGCATTTGCAATGCTGTTACAATGCTATTGATATCTGCTGTTTGAGTTTCAATCTCGAGTAATCAAGTTCATCACATTCCAATCAATATATATATGCATCTACGGTTTATCTTCACTTTGTCAAGGGCAGTCAAAACCACTGCACCACGTTGTTTTGCCTATACAGGAATACAAACCTCCTATGGGCAAAGATATTCCTGTCGACTTCCGTATCCAGTTCTTGAAGAATGCACCCAACCCACGCGGAGTCCTGAGATCGAAAGGTAATGACAGCCACTGTGGAATACCTTACAATATGAATATGTGAAAGTACATCCTGTGTTGCTAATGTATGAATATGCATAATAATATATCATATTACCCTTAGAATTTCACAAATACAGTTGTTTAAAAAGAAGTCGAGCATATTCTTCTAGCACACCCCTTGTATTTTCATGCCAATATATATCACTGAGTATGTCATAGATAACAATTACAATGTGTTTCAGCTGTTGGTGAGCCGCCCCTGTGTATGGCTGCATCAGCGTTGTTTGCTGTGAAACACGCCATCGAGGCTGCCAGAAAGGAAATGACACAGGACACGTACTTCCCTCTCGGTATGACTGAGGCCATAGACTGCTTAGGTCCACCATGCACCCCAATCTATCTCCCAACAAGGCTTACTTTGTCCTGAACATCAAATCCAATGTTAACATTGAAAATATAGCGATGCACTACCTGTTTTCATCACCTTAGAATCGCGATTACTTTACATGAATTTCATGCTAAATTAATACATATGTGTATTTCAGACGGACCCGCAACGGTAGAGATGATTCACACAGCCTGTCAACTTGACAATTCCCAGTTTGTCTATGGGACCTAGGTCAACCAGACTCAGCCCATTAGTGATGTGGGGCATAGATCAGCGTTGGACATTAAAGAAATATGCAGCGTTGTAATTCAAACATATTCAAACGCGATTCAAACATACACTTGTCGCAATCAATTTGTATTATCTACTGTTTTTCAGTCAGTGAATCACACAATAAGCATGTGTTTATGTATGACAACGGACGAGTTATGCATTGATAACGATCAAACCAAATGAATCTGCTGTTACAGTAACAAATTGGAAAACTATATATCAATAGCTCGCGGTATCAAACGAAGACCTGGTAAAAAATTTACAAATTCTCAGTCCTCACTGTAACACTGATACAGCCCCATCTTCTTCTACATTGGTTTAGGTCAAGAAAGTTTTGGGTCGACCTAATGTAATTTTTACAATTCAGTCCTCACTATAACTCATATCTACCACTTTCTGACTGTTGCCAATATCTGCATTGAAGTAACTGATTAAAAACACCATGCTATGGATCAATGATTAATCAACAAGGTTGGTTGGTTGATTTATTGTTTTACGCCGCACTCAGTAATATTCCAGCTAGATGACGGCGGTCTAATCAACAAGGGATATGTTATTATCTGACCGTCAACAAATATATGCAGGTGCAACCTGGGGTAAAGAAGTTCAATATAATTGTTTGTATATTTTGATTCAATGACATGGAACGTGAACTTGAAAATATTTCGCACATTTCACTAATGTGTAACCTTCACAGAGTATAATATTATTGATAACATGTATCAATAAGGTCATTGTTAATGTTACTAAACCATGTGTGTCCTACAAGCTGATATTATAAACTGTGTAGATAACGTTTCACTACAGATTATTTCCATACGTAATCGAATGTCGTTTACTCAAGATAATGAAAATAATTCCTTTAGTAAAAACGAACTATATTTTGTCTCCATCTGCTTTCTTATAATGGACGAAAGATTCCCAGACAGTAATCAAAACATATTTTATAATAAAAATAAACCCTTAATAATCACTTGATAGGCCCATGTTACCTTTTAACACAAGTGTGTTTTAAATGTAATGTGATTTCAACATATTTTATTCAGATTGGGAACAAGTTATTCAACTTAGGACTCCCTCTCCATAAATGTAATGTACATGTACAGTGACATCATAAGTAAACGTCACCATCAGTGCAAAACAAAGTCTTGAAAATCTGCTGAAACAGATTCAGGGCAAAATGCACAGTAGTGAAGAAAATTATGTGAATAGACCACTGAAAATCAGTGATGATACCACGTGTTCGCGAAGACGGTACGTATGTCCCGCCCTACCGGTAGTACCTGTCCCTCACACAATCTTCAGTAGAAAAGTAACAGCATGTGACAAAGGAGGTACATTAATACCAAGTAGAGGTCATTGCATTGAAGATCATCGAGCATCATGTTGAGCAGCGACGTGTACATAATTATGTAGTACATTCCTAGTAGTACACTTTCCAATTCTTGGAATGATGACATTTGATGCTCTGAAGTACTTTAGCCTTCCTTACGGTTGACTTTAGGAGTTGGTTTGCTTGTTTGTTGTTTCAACGCCGATATGACTGCTGTCTGTAAATAATCATGTCTTGACCAGACAATCCAGTGATTGATGTCATTCCAAGCAATTGGGATACGATGACATGCTTCAACCAAGTCAGTGAGTCTGACCACCTGATCTGCTATTAGTCGCCTTTAACGACAAGCATGGGATCCTGAAGATCCGTTCTACCCCGGATCTTCACGGGTTCAAAGGACATGACTTCGTGCCCAGACTTCATTAATATGGATTATATCACTTGCAAAGACAATGTTCAGGGAAAAGAGGTTTCAGTGTGCTGAGAAGTTGCCATTTGTTCGTTCTATGATAATTGGTGGCGGATGTGTTACTTTTACTCTAGTATCATATACCACTTCATGATAATGATTCATGTGGATGAGAACTATCCAGTTATTTAGTTCCATCTTTGGTGACTGCAAATGGCATGTTGCATATATTCATACGTACCAAAATAAAGCATTTTGTGTAATGAAATGACTTCAGCCTTGTTTATTTCTTCTTGTCTTCTACTGCTTCATATTTTTACTTAAGGTCATAACAGACAAAACAAATCTAATGAATCCAATGAAATGAAATGTGTACATGGTTTAAATGTGGTTCTTCTGTGTGTGTGTGTGTGTGTGTGTGTGTGTGTGTGTGTGTGTGTGTGTGTGTGTGTGTGTGTGTGGCCTTTTGTGCACTTGATTCACAATTCAAAATACTATTCAACATCCATATCCTTGTTTTGAGGATGGGGGGATGGGGCAGTCATCTAAGGATCGGCAATTCGCTGTGCAGTGTTGCTTCCCTTAGGCGTGCCAGCAACCTATGATCGTGCGTTCGAATATTCGATCCGCCCGGATAACGTTTCCATGTTTGTCATACTATGAAGTTTCTCAGTACCTGGTCGCATCATAGCAAAATACGTTAAAAGATTGTCCTCTTTGTACCCTGCCTGAGGCTCGGTATTAAAGAGAAAGAACCTGTTAAACTGTGACATTATACCTCAGTGGACATGCACACACACGTTCAAAGAAGAACTTGCGTTACAGTAATAATAGATGTTGTTGTTGTAGACCTTGCATGGTGTCATAAAGGCATGTCCCCGTCCCCCTCCCCCCCCCCCCAAAAAAAAAAAAAAATAAAAATAAAAATAAAATAAAAATAAATAAGAAAATGAAAAAAATGTGAGTCATGGAAGCAAATAGTTTCACTGTCACAAGTCAGGAAACATGCAGGGGCCTTGAACTGTTTTGAAAATGCACAAACTACCATAAACATATATACATGTAGCAATACAGCAATATATATACAGCAATTTATATATAATTAAATTTTCTTTGTGTTCATTGAAATTCCTGCCTTCTGATTAACTGAATTGGTCACGTGTTATTGCATTCATTTCCCAATGAATGTAAAAAAATAAGCCAGGCCCACTGAGGCGGACTACTTTTATTACTACGGAATGTCGTCGGGGAATCCCAATATTACAGTCGAGGGAATTCCCTTTCTGCTCACGTGTATCGTCATGTAAGGGACATTTACCGAAATTCCCACATATTCATTGTCCAAACAACCCTTTGAGACCATGCAAACGTGCAGGATCGCTCATCTGTTTTTTCCCCACTCGCTTCGGTTCCCCAAATTTCATGTCTTTGGGTTTCATTTCTAACTTGCATTTTTCCAACTGTTTCTTCCCGTTCTCAGAGAACTATTGTTTGAATCTGGCGGTAACTGACCACGTCATTTGAAACAGCCGCCTTCATCCGGACATATTTCTTCCGGTTCGTTACAAACTGACTGTTGCAGTTCTTCTTGCCTCTTTACCTTAATTTACAGGTTTTGATCCTACGCTCCGTTGATTGGCTACTGACTTTGTAGGCGTTAGGAATGGGATTGTAAATATAATGTATTAAGAATAAACACCATACCTCGGCATTACAGAAATTGTGTCAATAGTGTCTGAATACATCACATATCCTGTGGCGAGTGTACATGTAACTAGGTCCAAATGCTATCAAGATTCGGCTTCACTGGATCTGACTATTAATACGACTCGTGTGTCCGATGAGCACGGGGTGAGGTGGACTTCTTCCAACCCAAAGTACTCGTGTGTGACACAAATTAGTTTATTTTTTAAAAACAGAACAAAAATCACAGCGTATTTCTGAATGTTGTATTATTACATATTAAACAAATTTCAAAAGTTCGATTACAAACATTTTAAAATGTGCAAATATGTTTTTCAATAACTAATTTGAAAACAGGGTATCATTCATAGATGTATAAATGAACTTCCGATCAATCAGTGCACAAAAAGTCCATAAGCCCATTTTCCACTTTATGAAATAAAACATAATCTGCTCCACCCAAAATTTGAAAAAGATAAGTTGACGTCAGGTAATACAAACAACCAACATGTTGGATGTTCTAAAAAATTATGCGTTTTGGTTTCCACCTAAAATTATTTGGCTCTTCATTTCAGAGTTTAATATGAATTTTAATCACGAACTGAAAAGACATTTGAAACATTATTTGAAACATATATTCCCAATCATAAATCTCACAAATCGCAAAAAAGCATTGTCTCATTCTGTTTAGCATCGAGGTTCGTTGTAAAACCATTTCCTATGCCAGAACTTGCAAGTGTGAAGCATCGGTTGATTGAAAGCGTCAGTGATCTGTCCTATGGCTGTCTGATCTATGCCCCATGGTAGACGCAATTAATTCCCATACGCCAGATGACTGTTGTTAACTTGACATCCTGTCTGTATCCTCTCTACTGTTGCAGGGCCGTCTGAAATAAACGAATATCTGATTGATTCTGCTTTTAATACTGTTGCAAACAATCAATAGCTTTAAAGCAAAGATAAGGTTTTCTTTCGTCCCGATTTCACAGTGTTCCTGTTTGATGTATACATGTCATTTGACTATTATGCCTTCTGTGTCTAATAGTAGAAACTCGACTGCATATCTGTGACACATCAATCTATAATTTCGCCATTAAGAAATACATTTGCTATCGATAGTTTAAAACTTCCGTTTTTAAGAATAATATATTTTAATTGGTTACTCGGGGTCTTTAAAATCACGCTGACAATCATATATCACTTTCAAAAGCTGAATCTTGGTCCTCTTTACTGTATGATATTATGCAATTCTTTACATTTGAACAGGAATACAGCAGAAAATAACTCTTCATAAGGTCCCAAATGTCAAGGAAATTGATGCCACTCTTAATGAGTACATTTTCTAAATAACTTAAGGATTTATGCATCTGTAATAAGAAATCACATAAACAGTCATACCGAGAGGAAAGAAGGTGTCCTGTGAAATATCCTTTCTGGCAGCCTCGATGGCGTGTTTCACAGCAAACAACGCTGATGCAGCCATACACAGGGGCGGCTCACCAACAGCTGGAAGATAACATATACCATACATTCAGAAAACATTAAAAGTGCAAACTATTCTCGAGTTCACAATGAAGAGCCGGTTGTCATATATATATACATCACTCAAAAATAGTGGCTGTTATTACCTTTAGCTCTCAGGACTCCGCGTGGGTTTGGAGCATTCTTCAGAAACTGAATGCGGAAGTCGATAGGGATATCCTTTCCTAGTGGGGGCTTATATTCCTGTGCACGCAGAACATAGTGTGTTAGTCACTGTTTGAACACTATTGTAACATAGACATTCTAATTGTATGTATGACTGGACACAAACTTGTCATGGCTAGTTTTTGTATTGGAATTCGGCAAGCAAGCATTTTAATACTCATTAGAATGCCTCAGTAACTTGCATGATAATAAAAACATCAACATATACTATTTATATTCATTGTCCATACAGTCCGTCGTCCTAGAAAGTCGGTGGTAAAACAACTCATTTTAGATGTTTTTAAAACACGATTACAATGTATTATTGACAAGTCTGGCCCCGCCGTCTTAGGCGCCGCGAATATCCGTTCAGAGTTGCGTCCCTTGGGCACGCCAAAAACCTATGACTGTGGATTCGAATCCCGGTTTGCCTTAATTATGTTTCTAGGTTTGTCAGCACCGTACCCGGGCTCGTGGGTTTAACCGAAGTGGTAAACATCTGAGACCTGCATCACTTCGGGCTTTCCTCCCACATTAAGCTGACACGCCGAATTATAACTGTAATACTGTAAACCCAACTCATTCACTTACTGTCATATACCGATCAGTCACTGTGAGTCGAACATATTACCAGAACAGGCAGAAATACTCATGTACAACGACTGGCGAATTATACAAAGACAAATGCCATATGATAAAAGTTATGTTAATTCTTGAAGTTACGTACCCATGTGCCATCCGTCAGGGCGGTGCCAGTCGTGCGGTCAAAGATCATCTGTTCGGTCATCCAGTAGCCCAAGCCCATCACAAACGCACCCTCAGCTTGTCCAATGTCAATCTCAGGGTTCATGCTGAATACATTTAAACGTTTCAAAAGTGACTCTCACAGGGAAACTGCATACAATAGTAGCCTGTATACCATGTACATTGATCTAAGTGTTCCTGCTGACTAAATTGTCAAAATGAAATATGTTCGATAGAATTTAGTTGCGTGCATTGTGACCATCGCCATATTTCCAAAATACGATAACAGCGGGACTGTCTTTCCTCTTACCTCTCCCCGCAGTCATACAGTGTACACTCAGTGTTAATGTTATCCCACTCCACACTCACACAATATGACCATTGTTGATCGCACCTCTTACCACAGTCACACAGGATGTCCACTCTGTTGATCTCACCTCTCTCCACAGAAATACAGGATGTCCACTCTGATGATCTCACCCCTCTCCACAGCCATACAGGAGGTCAACTCTGTTGATCTCACCTCTCTCCACAGTCATACAGGATGTCCACCCTGTTGATCTCACCTCTCACCTCAATCATACAGGATGTCTACTATGTGATCTCACCTCTCTCCACAGTCATACAAGGTGTTCCCTCAGTTGATCTCACCTCTTTCCACAGTCATACAGGAGGCCCACTCTGTTGATCTCACCTCTCTCCACAGTCATACAGAATGTCCACTCTGTTGATCTCACCTCTCTCCACAGTCATACAGGAAGCCCACTCTGTTGATCTCACCTCTCACCACAATCATACAGGATGTCGACTCTGTTGATCTCACCTCTCTCCACAGTCATACAGGAGGTCAACTCTGTTGATCTCACCTCTGTCCACAGTCATACAGGAGGCCCACTCTGTTGATCTCACCTCTCTCCACAGTCATACAGAATGTCCACTCTGTTAATCTGGTTCTCCCCGGTCAGAACGTCCACCTCGACCTCCGTGCAAGTTGCACCGTAGATGTTGTATTTAGTACTATCGCCCGTTGGATCAGTGCTGGAGATATGAATATTAAGATACATAAGTTTTTTTCATAACGATGTGTTATATTTTCCTCATCAACTCCAAACTGTGGAGATCTCCCTTTTAGCCAGGTAATGAGCGTGCCCAATCGATCAATCTATTGACATGCATGATTTACTTGCCCATGGACCCACAAAACCTTTCCAACTTAGGCATGGGGCATTTTTCTATACAAAGCACAGTCATCCTGTATTGTATTAAATTAACAAACGGCCATTCCACGACCATTCAAAAAACATTACATGCGATTATGTCGTTATGCTTAATGCAACAGAGTTGGAAGTACCTGTCCCAACAGGTTAATCACAAAACTAAAAAATTGCTTCTTTCATACATTTCCCAAGGAGAATCCAGGCTGCAAGGTGTTCGCACCCACTTCACACAAGGTGGTCTAATAAAGTGACCAGATATGGATTTTTCTATCGTTGAGTCTAAGTCATTATATCCTGACGTATCCTTACAAAAGGAAAAATGGCTTCCAACACACTGATAGATGATGCCAAAGATTTGAGGTCTATTTTATCACACACTTCACTTCTCAAACCCTCTCAGCCCCTCAGGGACGGTGGGGTAGCCTCGTGGTTAAAGCTTTTGCTCGTCACGCCTGTTCCGGGTTCGATTTCCGACATCGGTACAATGTGTGAAGCCCATTTCTGGTGTCCCCCGCCGTGATATTGCTGGAATATTGCTAAAGGCGGCGTAAAACCATACTCACTCACTCACTCACCCCTTACAAAGAGGAAATATGGCTTCCATCATAGACAGATGATGCCAAAGATTTGGAGTCTATTGTATCACACACTTCGCTTCTCAACCCCTCCCAGGCCCTCATGGGCGGTGGGGTAGCCTCATGGTTAAAGCTTATGCTCGTCACGCCTGTTCCGGGTTCGATTTCCCACATGGGTACAATGTGTCAAGCCCATTTCTGGTGTTCCTTGCCGTGATATTGCTAGACTATTGCTAAAATCACTCACTCGCTCTGAGCCTCTCCGTCCCGTGGCGAATGCGCTTTACTAATTATAATACGGGCTACTCCCCCAACCCTTATGGCACAGCAAGTCAAGTATGAACATTACTAGCTCCTGGCTGACAGGTCCATTCTTTCGCTGTAACACTTAGCAACCAGCTGCTGCCAGGTAGGGTTGACCATCTTGGCTTTCACCGGAGCCATCCGGGTCTTCAATTGTTGACAGCACTGGATGACTCCCTTTAACAAGACATTGATACGACGTTAACAAGTAGGGTGTAAATAAAAGCGACAAAACCTTTTCCGTAATAATAAGAACCCTCTGCAAGACCAATGAACGATCTCAAATATATCATAAGCATGTGTTTATGAATCACTATCAAATAGTGATGATACCAGGTGATCGCGAAAGGGTGAGCGTATCCTGCTCCACCGATGAACACATTGTCGATCAAAGCTGACTGCTATCCTCGAAACCAATGAGTATTTGTTGCGGTCAAGTCCACAATATTAGTATTTAAATTAGCAAATGCAGATCCGGGATTTGGAAAAAAAGTGCTAAGCTGAGGATGCACACATTATACTTGGTCGAGGGCGCATTTAACATTTAAGTGCCTGAAAAAAAGGGGTGAGGGTTCGTATCCCAGGCGCACACAGCCTTGGATCCGCCAATACTCGAAACCAGGATCGGGTCCAAACGCTTCATATCATTTAAAAGATACATTAGTAGTGATCAAGTTAACCAGGGGATCCCTGGTAATTGACACCTTTAACAAATCAATGGCCCTCTGCTTCCTGGCACAATGAGTTCATTTGGCCCTATATTCCTGATTGTCGACCAGTCAGTACCGGTTATCAGTCTCTTTACCTGTTCTGACCCGGAATTCCAATGGGGAACATTTTAAAGGAAGTGTCAAAATAAAATGCAAGACATGCACAACTTACCAGTGCGTTCACATCGCTGGAGACACTGCCTCCAGTTGCAAATGAGTTTGTGTCGACAAAAGTGGTCATTGGCTTAACGGTGATGATGTCCAGGGGGATACCAAGCTCAAAGGCACAGACTTGCATCATCTAGCACACAATAAGAATTCTTGTCATTTTCGTCTGGGGATGAGCCACGTGTAAAATCTAAACCTGAGCAAAGTCCCTTCTTCTTGGGAATACCCTCATAATACACTTAAAAGCTATTGAGTAATGATGTCTTTGTCCTCCGATGTCTTGGCAAGTTTACCAACATGATTAATTATCCCCCCCCCCCAAAAAAAAAACAAAAAAAAAACGCTATCTGGAAAGATTTGTGAAATTACATATGTTCGTTTGAACACCACTACATGTCCCTAATACTGGTGCCTTGCACAATTGGTCAGGGTAGGTAATGAATAACTATTAGGGGGTGAACATGCTTGTCGTACATATTTATTCGCTTACAAACACCACGATAAGCGTACCTATTTCATAAGACGAACAATACCGAACAATAGGACGGAATTTTGAAAATTGTCGGTATTCACACCCATGTGTCGAATCGAACTCGGATCTCTCGGTGAGCCAAGATTTTGACATCTTGGCTAGCTCACGCGCTCTACACCCATCTTATACTGATCTGATTTCACTTAAGAAACATGACAGGTAAACAAAAAACAATGATTTAATTTTATTGCTCAGTTTTCTCTGTTGGTAATTGTTGTTTTATTTCGTTCATTAAAATCATTACCATCATGATCTAATGGCGTCCTCAACAGTTGTTAAATTGTTTAGATTAAAAACAATACAGGAAAGATATAATTATCATTTGTCGTATTGATGTATATGTGTGTAACAATGTATAAAGAATGTGAGGTTGATGATTCAGGAATGGTTCGTAAGTAAACATAATCGTCTCCAATGTCGCAGATTCCAGATCTGAACATCAGTACACCAATGACCGCGTTGAAGGCGGTGATGACGTTGAAAGACGTAGCCAAAATAAGATCTACTGGCTCTCAATCAAACCTCGCGAAGACTCCGTAGAGTCTCGGCGGATATCTTCGTAGTCCTGGCACGTTGGCAGCTCTGTGTTCGGCCGTGACAGTCCTATCACGTAAATGCAGCACCGGATGTACATATTTTGGGCGGGTGTAGTGTCTCGTGGTAAGCCGGAACGTGAACGGTCATTGGTTGACCCAGAATGTTGAAATCGTACAACGAGACGTGAAATTGTACTCTGATGACTGAGACTTTCCAGCTTGAACTCGTCCTATGGTGATTTTTCTTTGTCAGTTGTTGCATAGTTACGCTCTTTGAAAATTGCAAATCCATTCAACAAATTTGTAGACAGATGTGTTCTTTTTTATAGCCAAGTAGGGTCTGTACGTTTGCCATAATTTGGGCGACATGTTTAAAAAGTTTGTGAACAACGCAGCCAAAAACATTTCAAAACCGAATGGCTCAAATTCCTATAACAAATACTCGCATCCGTATTTGTAGATGATCTTATTACGTATTTCAGCAATTTTGAGACCATTTTTGGTGAAAGTAACAATACTCATTGTAAATGCAATGTATTATGCGTTTCTTTTTTTGGAGAGTATATATACCAACCTTTGTGTTGATTCCCTGTCCATTCTCCACACTACCGATTGATATGGCCACAGAGCCATCGCCGTGGTAGACGGTCAGGTAGACGCTGTAGTTGATGTGGGCGTAGGGGATGTCAAAGCGGAGTGGAACAACTGAAATGCCCTTCTTTTTCCATCTGTTGGCCTGAGTACAAATATAAAGTATTATGGAGTCACGTCCAAGGCCCGGAATCCATACCCAATAAATGTATTCAGAGAAGTAAGGGGTGGTCGGGTAGACTTTAAATTAGATTAAAGCGTTGCAAATACCTGGGTTCGATTCCCGACATGGGTACAATGTGTGAAACCCATTTTTGGTGTCCCCCGCCGTGATATTTCTGGACTATTGCTCAAAGCGGCGTAAAACCACACTCACTCACTCAGAGAAGTTAATTTAAACCACGCATGGCATAATTTGTTTTCTCTTTCACTGTTGAATGAAGTACTGGTGACGACCTTTCTATGTTATTTTATCTGAAGTTGAATGAATACCTATAAAGACTACAAATGTACTTCCATTTGCAAATAAACTGAAGAGCAAAAGAGAGTACACACCCATGTTTGATGGCGGCAAAAATGAAACCATCAAGAAATGAATATTCGATTGGGATGTACTTGATATTTGGGTATTCCCTTAAATTTGCAATGTTTTGGTGACTTGTTTCAGACAAGTACTGTTTCCATCAAATCCAGTTTTCAGGTGTGTACTTTCTATTACCCGGCATTATACTTGCAAAATTAAAATAAGCCCCTCACCTTTCTGGTCACATATTATCAGCTGACAGGTAGGCATAGTTTGTTCTACTGTAAACTGGTCTAAGATTGCAACTGAAGAATTTCCAAGACAGCAATTACTGTACCTGGTTGAATGCTGCCACCTGTTGTTTCCTAGTCTGGACATCGGCTGACGTCTCCAGTTGAGCAACCATATCCTTGATGTTGCAGTACTTCAGAACCATTCCAGCGGCTGTTGTCTGAAGTCAGATTCATATGGTTATTACGCGTAAGCACTAGATGTACTGGGGTAATGTGAAGACCTGGACAAACGTTCATGAAACGTTCAATCCAACCAAGTATTAAACTGCACAAAGGTACAGGCATAACTGATCAAATTGAAATTGCATTTATGTTGCAGCTTCAGTCAGAACACTTTAAGCACTTTCAAGGGACCGCAGGCAGTCATCCATGTAATGTTACAATTTCAATTGACTTACGGCTATGAGATGTCAAAACGTTAAAAGTTACCAAACACAGAGAGAAAGACGGTTGGACAACAAACGCCTGACCATTATAATTACTCATATTGGTTTGATATTTTTTTGCAGAAATAGCTCATGATTAACCATATGATTTCAACAGGTCAATGCATGTATTATTGACCTTACGATGTATTCATATTGAAAATTTACAAGGTAACAAAAAAACACACGATTTATTGGATATCCTAGGGAATCATTTGATTACAGAAATGAATTAATTGTTTAGGTAAATATGCAGAAAAATATGGCCATTCATCCTGCAAGTTTTCCGGTAATAGACCGAGTTACTACGTCATGGGATATCATGGGATATTATGGGGTGCAAATGTATGGAGACGGTTTGTACGTTTTGCAAACTACAAGAGCAAGATTAACTCCTCTTTCAGCTTAAGAAAACAGAACCTGCAGTTGCAATGCGGCTGTATCACACGGCATCTGAATACTTTCAAAATATACACACAATAATCAGTAGATGTAATGGCAATCATAGTATGATGGGCAATTTTATACAATATATATACAGTACAATACGTTTATAACGAACACGCTTATAAGGAACTGACGGATATTACGAACTTTATTTTTGGTCCCGGCCATTTGCAGTATATATGTGTATATATGCTTATAACGAACTACGGTTCTAACGAACTGAAATGAGTGGTCCATTTGAGTTCGTTATAACCGTAGTTTACTGTATCTAGACAGCGACTTCGGAGGAGTTAAATGTTTCCATGATCTTTTCGCAAAATTTTGAGGGTTTACGGAAGAAACGACCAAAAATGACTCTGGCATCAGACGTTTACCACTTTGGTGAGATCTACGACTACGGTATGGTGCTTCCTGGGGACAATGTTCCAAACACAAACACAATAAATCACAAGAGTGCTTGTCTGCCACTACTCACTTGGCCTTTGTTGAACAGGTTGAGTTTCCGGAACTCCAGTGGGTCTTTGTTCAGGACTTTGGCGACGTGTTCCATCATCGACTCCATGATGAAGTTCGCGGGGCACGACCCTGGTAGGAAATTATTAATATTATTCAGTTAAAAGTTTAACCGTTTTAGAATGTTTTGTTTGGTGCTAGTTTTATATCGTACCTGGTGATCGGCAAGCGGTATTAACTGCTGTATTTGTCTTCAAGAGAACACCTTTGAAATCCCACGTGGGGCAGTAGTAGGCTGGAAAAACAAGCAATTAATATTACAACCAACACTGATTATGTATTGTTGTGTAAGAGTCAGTAGCCATATTATCAGACGGTGACCAACCTATCAACACACGTAAAATAGTAGCAGGTTAGTTTTGTTAGAATGTGTGTGTGTAATTATAACGCGACTTTGAACAGTATTTCAGCTGTATCAAAACGCTTAGTCAGTCCAGTGTTACCCTTCTTTCTTCTTCTCTCACTCTTAAATGTCACTTTCTTTCACACCATACAGCCATAATGAATTCCTCCCCCGCCCCCCCCCCCCCCCCCACACACACACACACACACTAACGTCTGGACATCATTGAATATTGATGTCATATATATATTTTTTCTATTTGCATAGAACGAGGGAGAATGCCGAACTGGCCCATGTGTCCAACGAATACAGTCGTTTTCAGGCCATATGTTATTTCAAGAAGTTTGATGAATTAATATTTTTTTCAAATATGTCATTTATTCTGATTCAAGTTATTGAAATGCAAAGAATTAATGTAAGAAGCCACATTGTATTATTACCATTGTCCATGCATGGGCCGAATGCTGTGAAAGCATTATCATTGGGGGACACTCCACAGTCGGCGTTCGCAGTCAGCCTGATTCCATTCAGTTTCCCGTCATTGTTGACGCCCACCTGAAACAGGTGAGTCATGAATGTGCTACAGATATATATGTCATGTTGTGGTTACTGTAGCTATTGTGTCTTTAGTTGTCGTACAAGGTGTCATATTAGGTTAGCCGAAAAATATTGGACGAGGCGTATTTTTATCAAGTCACAAAAGTAATTTGTTTCATATCAGTGTCCTTAATTGCCCATCAATTAATGATAGAAACATACGAAACAGTGTCGAATAACGAATGTCTGTATCAGAATGTTCATGTGAAAAATGTGAGGTGGGGTTTGGAAAATCGAAGATGGCTGTTACTGACGGTATACGCTCTCATATTAGGTCACTAGCAACCATCTTGGATTATTACTGACAGTATACGGGCTCATGTAGCCCATGAAGGGGCAGTAGTTCTGCTCTCTGATTGGTCTCTCTCACATTGTGGCAATATTAATACTACTATTCCAGTAGCATATATAAAACATCTGATGATATTCTGTGTGTGCATCTCTCAAAATCTCAAAGTGTCATGAAGACATGACAGATTTACAGCTGATTGACAGATGGTATACAGCTGTAATCTCTACTTGGGCACACATCATTTCTGGGAACAGCTTCAGGCGCATTTTAAGATTGGAAACTGGAGACCATGATATGGTCTACTCGAAAGAACATGGCATGACAGATTAACTATTGTAACATGAAAGAATCTGGAGTCCTTAACTTGTTTTGAGTAGTATATATTCACAATGAGCATCAAGTAGATGAGGATACAGGAGACATTTTTCAAAATTATTTACTACATTAAATCATTACAAGTTGACTATAATAGAGCAATGCATTCGCTTGCTTCAGACTGACTACACCAACTAATGTAATAATCGTGATATGTTATACCAACTTGGGATAATGCATATTATTTGGGAGATGGGAGAGGCATATTTACATTATTCTGTCCAAGAAATAAGTTGAGAAGGAGTCTTACTGTGTAATCCGCCAAATAGGGAAAACGTTTCCCTATGGTCTTCATGTTGGTATGGAAGTTCATCGCCAGGCGGACGGGTCTGAGATAAGAATTTATGTATTTATGTAAACCTCATAACAGCGTTTGGAAGGAAGACATTTGTATTTGGTGTCAGATCACTACGTCAATGGGGTCTCCAGCATTGAGACACCAGCGCTGTGACACCTGGGACATCTGGGACACCACCACTCGGACACCATCACTTGGGCACCACCATCAGGACACCGTCACTAGGACATCTGGCACACCACCACTAGGACACCATCACAAGAGCACCACCACTAGGACATCGTCACTGGGACACCAACAATTGGAAATCTGGGACACCACAACTAGGGCACCATCACTAGAGCACCACCAGTCGGACACCGTCACTGGGACACCAACAATGGGAAATCTGGGACACCACAACTAGGGCACCATCACTAGAGCACCACCAGTCGGACACCGTCACTGGGACACCATCACTGGGACACCAACACTGGGAAATCTGGGGCACCACAACTAGGGCACCATCACTAGAGCACCACCATTAGGACACCGTCACTGGGACATCTGGGACACCAACACTGGGACACCATCACTAGGACACCACCACTAGGCCACCGTCACTGGGACACCGACGTCAAGAATAAAACGAGACACATCTACGCAAGGATGCCGCCAAGAGGGATACCAGTAATACCCCACGAATGAACTCCACACAAAGTTCCAGTTGCAGTTGGGTGAGTGTTTACACAACAAAACTCTCCTTTCATATCATGAAAGGAGTGAACAGAAACCATGATTCCACTTATATTAGTGCCGATAATATTACCTTAAGTTGATTTATTTGGATTGCTTGGGCTTTTCCTTTGATATCTTTCGAATGTGTAATCGGGCAAATATTTGACATTGTTTTTAGGAAAATCGTCTGGAAGAAAGAATTTTGTTTTGAACTATTGTAATTTTAGGTAGACTCAGATGTCACCTACCTTCTCAGGATGTGTGTGGCGAGAGCTGCAGCACAGGCGGGTAAGGCGGCGCGGGTAATTTTAGCTCCGTAAGATCCCCCGAGACGAGGGACTGTCACGTTGACACTGAAACACGACAAAAGAAAGTGGAAACATGTACCAAAATAAGGAGGTGCGTCCTCCTTGGATTATTCAATATAATGTGATGGCTTTGATACAAATTTAATTTACTATTGAAGAATCCATGGCACATATGTCTCATTTGCGAGAACCCACGAAGAAGGTATAATATAGTTGAAAGTTTATTTGACGACAGTTAGTTAATAAGGGATGCATAAATTGCGACAGGTGTTAACTCCCTGTTAGCATTACTCAAGCAAGTATGGCCACGATTCGGACAACGATCGTGTGGTGTTTTAAAACTATTACAACCCACAAATTGTCGAGCGTTTTTAGAATACAAGCCCTCCTATCTATTTGAATAAAGAGAAGCATCATCAGAATGAATGTAAGCAATAACGTGTGTATGGCTACCTTGTGCGAAATAACTGTTTTAAATGCGATATAAATGCAGTAACTATCGTAATAGCGCTTCGCATGGGACCACTACACAGCCGCTATTGGAACCGAAAGCATCGGCAAACGAACACATTCGGTCATATCCGGTAAATTCCGCATTTCGCCGAACTACAACAACACTTACTGTCGCCAGGGCCCGAAACATGACTGACATGGCGGAGAAGAGAAACGTGGAAGTGTTTTAACCAACGCTTGTTTCCAGGGAATGTAATTATAACTAAGAAGTTAATGCGCTTTCAATGACAATTATGATTCCCCTTCGATACAGATTATTCATTTTCAGCCAGAATGTATTTTGTATGCATTATAGGTGTATTTTGATGGGAGTTGGGTGAGCTAATCGGTAATAGAGCTAGATAAATTACCATAATTTCACTCACTGTTTACGTCTTAGAGCTAGATCTAGTATTTGTCCAAAAAAATATGTCAGACATCTTCAGAGTATTTGGAGACCATACATGACTGCTGCCCATTTATTTGCGATAACTGATACCAGAAAGCACTTATTCCACTTAAGATAACACATTGTGATGCATATGAACACTGGTTACACAGTGGATTGTATGCTTTATTGTCAAGACTTCAAGTCAGACTAACCAAAAGAAATCTCTTCGCTTGTCGCTTATTTCTTTATCGTCGCTATTTCTCACAAGATGTTCTTTCCGGATAAGGTGTTGTCTTTTGCCTACGAACGGCTTTTGGTGGAAACAGCCGAAGTTATTCCGCTGCAGTTGACCGACTTTCCCATGACGGCAGTGTACGTATTCCCCAACCGACGGCTGTCAAATCTACGGAAGCATTTTAGGGCCATTTAAAAAAAAATAATTCGATCCTAAGTTGAAATTTCAAGATACTAAGTTGATATGTCAAGATACTATCTTGAAATTTCAAGATACTAAGTTAAAATGTCAAGATACTAAGTTGAAATTTCAAAATAGTATCTTGTATTCCAAGATAGTATCTTGTATTCCAAGAAAGTATCTTGAAATTTCAACTTAGTATCTTGAAATTTCAACTTCTGTATCTTAAAATTTCAACTTCTTGAAATAGAAGTATAGTATCTTGAAATTTCAACTTAGTTTCTTGACATTTCAACTTAGTTTCTTGAAATTTCGACTAAGTATCTTGAAATTTCAAGATAGTATCGAAAAAAACCAAAAAAGCACCTGGCCTTAAAAGGCTTCCGTACAAATCCTAAAGTGTTTATATACGTTCGCATTCGGTTCCAGTGAGAAAACAATGGTACCTATACACCTTCATTTTAGAAGCATGCAACGCTTTTTTATTCAAGGAGATAGAGGGCCTGGAATATCACTACTTTTACTAATGTGTTTTGAACGCCTTGATCCAGTTTCAAACTCGTTTTATTTCACACAACAGACATATCGTTTCAGCATGAAACAGTTAATTGTTGTTTTCGATAGTAATCAGCCGTAATCATATAACTGACGTTATAAAACAGTTAATAGATGTTATGTGTCATTTTCATACAATGTACATTTGATTTGATAAAACATTTTGTTACATTTGTTGTGATGTTTTACCCTTATTCGAAATTCATTATGCACTGTTTACAACACATGTGTATTCATGAATGTTGTCCTTTAACAAACATTTACCGGCTCTCAGGGATGTTGAGGAGCTTGGCTACGACAATTTGTTCCATATCCGACCACTGTGTTGACGAGAGAAGACTCACGCCCACCCCGTCCTCTGCTGGGTAGCAGATGCTCACCTGTGAAATAAAGATAACTATCATCTATTCAAGCTGTTGAATACTTAAGAGTTTAAAGAAAAATGCAATTTATGAAAAAAAAGAGTTAAATATCCGTATTAACCAAACATGGACAGAGAACTCTTTGACACACAAAAGATAACGCCAAACAGCACATTTTTCGTACCTTTGTTAAACCTATGACCATACGTTTTTGATATAATTATTTTGGATGTTTTCGGCAAAAACATTCTGTTAATCAAAACATAAGGTTTAGCACACTGGAAATAGCGCTGAAAATTGATATATCATTGTATTCATCTGACATGATAAACTGGGGTAAGAGCATGGATTGACTTGAAACATATATGAAATATACCATCTGGTGGTAAAATGTCTGTAAACTGACCAAAATGATTTTCTATTTGAAACAACGATGGACTATTTTCACTGATTACTTGTCTCTAAATGTTTCCCCCAAAAGGAAGCTAGTGGTATCATTATAAATCTATCAGCCGAATGGTATCATGGTTCACTCTATAATTACCCCTGAATACTACAGATTCTGAAAGAAGGCCTTATGGTTTCAGGGAGCCCATATGAACTACCACAAATGACAGAGGACCACAATACAAGCGGTTTGTCCACTCGGGAAAGGTGACGAATCTGACATTAATAACTTGAAGTGTGTTCTCTCAGTAAACTAAATCACATACATCTGAAGGTGTCAACTTCATTCTCCACGCTGACAACTAAATGATCATATTTGCCACCATGGACAATCTGAGACACCTTGCAGCCAGTGACAACTACTTCCGCGACCGTACCTTCGATAATAGGACTCTAAATCACAAATGTACATTTGTATTGGATAATATACATTTTGTTGTTGGTATTGTGTTTTGATGGCAGAGAGGCGAATTTTTGGTTATATTGTATGTAAATACACTCTACCAGACATGTCAAGGACTTTCTCCACTAAGTTGATGTCTTGAGACAACCCCTGCCGTCTACTATTGTCTAAGTATTAAGCATACCTGGCTGCACCAGTAGTCCAGAACAAAAGGTGCAGGCACTGTATCATCCGTATGGATTATATGCAAACAGCTTCTCACCTGTGTCTCCATATGGAAATGATACTGATGCCCCATTTGGATCCGGCCGGTGATCTGATGGTCCGAGCCAGCTATTGCAGCTGCAAAATCATAGTCCACATAACAGATACAGCTTATAACACAATATGTGTTGATGCTGAGTTCAAATGAAGTTAAAACAATGCTGATATGCAAATTAACGTTCATGAATGATAATATCATGTCGATTTGGCACCATGGCGTGGACAAGAATTGGCTTTAAGGATTCTGCATTCGTTGAGAATGAACCCTGTCGTCCAGCCCCCGTTGCCACATTTATATAGCAAGTGTTATCGGTTTGTTTAGTTACATATAAGATGTTCTTTGATAACATTTTGTACATGACGTACTGTTTATGTCAGAATAAACGGTTACCTGCAGCATCTCCAACTTTGATTCCTTTGACAACATTTGGAAATACTGACTTCTTCTGAATGGCATCTTCCATTGTAATGATGGGAGGCTGGACGTTCTTGTAGGTAACTTTCACCATGCTGGCTGCTGTGTCCGCTGATAGTTTGTCCACTGGAACAAGATAACCATTTTCGTTTGTTTTGTTTGTTTGTTGTCTGACGCCTCACTCAGCAATATTCCAGCTATATGACGGCAGTCTGTAATATCCAGTGATTGACATCATGAGCGTCGATCTACGCAATTGGAATACGATGACATGCATGAATCAAGTAAGCAAGCCTGTCCATCCGATCCTGATATTCGCCTCGTACAAGCATAGTCGCCTTTTACGGCAAGCATGGGTTGCTGAAAACCTCTTCACAGGTGTCAACCATTTTCAATATAGGCACATGTAGTACTTTAAGACAAACAGTAACACCTATCTTACCCAAACACCATATTTTAACTGTAGCTTAGGTTTAACGCCGCTCAGATAGGTAGTTCTGACATTATGGTGCGTCAACAATATTGGTGAAGCCAGCACATTCATATCATCAGTAGATCAGATGTCTTCCACGTCGATGAAACCCATCAGTTTGACTTTGTGCTGACCAAGTATCATTATCGGGGTGAATCTAGAACCTTTACTACGGGATGCAACTGAAGTCTGATTTTCTTCCACCATGAAAGAAAATATTATCACACTGTGGCCATGTAGTCCTACCTGCAACGATGAGACCGATTGGCTGCCCGCTGTAGAGGACTTGACCACTGCAGAATATCTGGACAAAGATAAGCACTGAGTAATATCATCGTATGTATTCACATTGAAATAGATACATAGGGGTCGTCGGTCTGAAACTGTTTCACACATTGGCTGGGAAAATTGGAAATTGTGTTTTGTATCACCGGAGGGTCAAAACATGATCGAAATCTTTGCATCTCAAAAGCACCGAGGAAATGTTGCGAAATAATGACTATACACTCATATTTATATATCCACTGATGAGTAAAAACCAAAGCAATATCATCGATACTTACTCATAGCGTAATGGTATCAACAGGACCCTTGGTTCGAATAGGTCTTCAACAATTAGGCTTGACATAAAAGGCGACTCTGCTTGTCGTAAGAGGCGACTAACGGGTTGTCAGGCTCGCTGACTTAGTTCATGCATGTCATCGTATCTCAATTGTCTGGATCGTTGCTCATGATATCAATAACTGGATTGTCTGGTCTAGACTCTATTACTTACAGACCGCCGTCATGTAGCTGGAATATTGCCAAGTGCGGGGTTAACAGGAAACAAACAGTAAACATGCTCAAGCAAATCGAATGATATTTAGTCAGTACCTCCTCGGGAAGGAAGAATGTCGCACTGAAGCTGTTCCTGCCTCCTTGTGGTATGTCCGCAGCAGAGATGTACTTCAGAACTCCAGGGTAACTCTGAGCATAGAAAACATACATGAGAATAACGTTAATATCAAAGTGAACTCATATTTCTCTAATACCCATATGGTCCAAACAAAGCGTGTTCCGAAACCTCAATAATTATAATAGTGAAAATAGTAATAATAATAATAATATTTAGTGACGTCATTGACGACGTCGTGTGCACGCCTTTGGCTTCACTCAATTCAAGATGCTGCTATTTCTCGAAACCTACATATTTTAGCAATTGTAGATGCAGAATATTACATCGCGTGTGTGTCTATACTGATGTTTTTAAGCTCATGTATAACATGTCCATATTGAATTTAATTCAATCTTCTTTATGTGATGGAAGCCAACATCCATTAGTGTCAGGTCGGAGCATGTTTGACCATTTAATTTTCTAACAGGTTGCCTTAGGTGCACGTTAAAGACTTTTATTTCGTTCCGTGCTTCAAGACGAATTATTTTTTGTGAAAAGAGGGGCCGGTCATTTTTATTGTTTTTCCACACATTTCTTTCTTGACAACTATTATGTTCAGCGACATATTCTTGTAAAACCCCAGGCTAAATAGATCGCAGTTCTCCACCATCCGGAATATCAAAATGCCCACCCCTAATCATCTACTCGAGGCCGAAGTGGCTATTACGAGTTCTCTCCCTTCTGTGTCCCTCCTACTGACCAATGAGATTCCAACTCTCATATCAAATAAAATGGCGTCGCCCAGTGAAGACGATCTGATCAATAATCAAGATCTGGGGCCGTATTTATCAAACAACTTAAGTCATAAATGAAAGTAAAGTCAGTTAAGAACTTGTTTTATTGTTGTGTTGCTTTAGATGTATTGGAAAAACTTAAATCATATTTATCAAAAGACTAAGACTTCAGTTTTGTCAATTTGTGACTTTACTGTTAAGACTAACCTTGCTGGACTTTAATAATATTTTTTGACTGAAGTCATGTAAAACAAAATGGCTGCCAGACGTAATCCAAAAATATTTAATGAGAGAAGAGATGTTCTACATTCATTAGATGATTATGAACTGATAAAGCGCTACAGATTTGACAGGAACAGTATTGTTTATATTTGTGAAATACTTGAGCTAAGTGCATATTTAGAAACTTAAAGGTATTCTCGATTTCGTCACGCGATTTTGACACGTCAGTCCAGTCAAAACTCCATAATTCCAGTCTATTTCAGCAAGGGTGGAAACTTGGATTTTATAGTCAGTCAAATCCCCGCCCCGGGAAGATAACTAACCTGTGACCTATTATCTCACATTAAATAGACATCAACCTGAGGTGAGGTGAGGTGAAATGTCGCGTCCAAGATTATTGCACTAATATAGCGACGTGCATGTACGTGTGTTTGTTTGTGTGGCTACTTGTACTAGTCCGGACTGATGCCGATTTATAGTGCTAGCTCACTGAGATACCATGCCGCAGGTTAACATGAATATCCCGCTCAGACACAGTATACGGATTCCGAGCCGACCAGTCCTTGTTTTAGCCCCTTAATGCCGAGCGCCAGACAGGGTAACAACAAGTACCATCTTTTAACGTCTTTTGATATGACTTGGTCGGGGATCGAACCCCGGACCTTCCGCTCTCCGGGCGGACGCTCTACCACTAAACCACGGAGGCGGTCCACATCAAACTTGATCAGTCCTGATGTACGAATGTGTACAAGTTGAGTTGACCTTTGAGATCTTGTATAACTTTGCTGGCTATCTATTCAAGATTCGTATCTGTATGTCCTGATGGAGCTTAGTCACATAACGTATAAACTACTACGGCAAGCGTGAATGTCAATCGGGTACTCGGTATTGATGTATCGGACAGCCATGAAGCAGTGATATTATAGGATTTAAGTGCGATCAGGACACTTCGCAGTTCCTATAATATGCAGACCATAGGGAAACCCATTTTTTTCATGTTTTTACCAAAATTATGTCACTTTTATTTGAAGATAAAAAACAGTTTGAGCAAGTGAGTTTTAAAGCCGCTTTGAACAGTATTCTAGTTATATCACGGCGTGTCAGCTTATTGTGGGAGGATAGCCCGAAGTGATGCAGGTCTCAGACGTTTACCACTTTGGCGAAACCACGAGCTCGGTATGGTGCGGGCAAACCAAGTAACAAAATTGGGACGAACCGGGATCCGAACCCACGATCATAGGTTACGAAGTGATGCAACTCTGTATTGTCAGTTGCGGCGCCTTCGACGACTGGTCCACCCGATCCCATAGAAACAATTTTAACAGTTATATGAGGTTATACTTCTTCTGACATCTGTCACTACTGTACACGTTCTGATATGGACTCCTACGAGTGTTAGCAGAGAGTCGACATCCTTGCGTTTTTGTCGCGATTGTAAATCAAACGTACGGGCACTGAAACCACGTTATATTCATGACATTTCTTTTTATTTCGCAGTATTACGAGGCCCGTATGCATACTGATTCCTCATTTGGCATCTATCAAGTTGTTCAAGTTACCAGAGCTGCAGAAGTGTCGACGGTGTCGATGTCAGCGTTGCCGACGTTGCTGATGACGAATGATGCACACACTTCACGCTGTACGGGAGGGACGTCGTTGATGTACTGGGCAGTGCCTGAAGTCTGAAGGAAACATGTCAGTGACTGAATGTAGGCTAGGCTCATGCATAACTTCTCTAAGGAGAATAATTGTTCTGGACTCAGCTCACATATCTCGTGGTGTTAGTTTCTGAGTTATATTTGCTCTAGTTGCCAGTACTGGAATCGGTACTATGTTGTTGACAGTAAATACTGTCATGATTCTATCCTAGCATCGCACTGTGTTCTTGGGGGTACTTTGATTACATTCGAAAATCATACTACAACTACTACAACGACGATGACTACTCCTACGACGACGACAACGACTACGACTACGACTACGACTACTACTACTACTACTACTACTACGACTACGACTACTACTACTACGACGACGACTACTACTATTACTACGACTACTACGATGACGACTACTACTATTACTACTACTACCACGACTACGACTACTACTACTACTACGACGACGACGGCGACTACTAATACAAGTAATAATACTAATGATATAGTTTTATGTTTGTATCTTATGTACGTTTGATCAGAGATCCATTGTTTCAAATATTTTTCTTACTCCATACACCTGGCCAAAAGTGGCCTAAAAGAAAACATTTGTAATTTTCAGGATTTAAATATATATATAAATATGCAGTGATAGACATACATTAAAATATACTAGTATCTTTTTTCAAATATCTCCTTATGCATAGACATTAATACTTGAAAGCGTATTTTCATAGTATTCTTGTGAAAACGCTACTTACAAGCACGGTGCTGACAAACATAAACATGGAGAATTCGCGATTGGAACCCTCCATAAAGGAATCCTTGCAGGTGCTCGACAATTCTAAGACGTGTTGGAATTACCTGTAGGGGCGCGTCCACTTTTGTCATAGGTTGAGTCAGGGGGTATTCATCTTTACGACTGTCATATGTCTGAGTGCCGGATGACACGGGCCGCATCAAGTTGGTGCCTCCACTCTGGAATCTTGCTGCTGCCTTCTCACCACACATGCCGAGCACACACTAAAATGTAGTTAAAGGTGATTGAGTTGGATTTAACAACGCTTCAGTTCAGTGAGAATAATATTTACCTATAGGCATGAGTGGTTAAGCCAAGGCTTGGAATCCGGGGTGATAAGGGGTCTTCACACCAAACCTGGTCTTGATGTAATGTAAGATGAAATGTGAGATGCTATGTGATATGAGACTGGCACGCACCCGCTCCACTTCTGTAGTCTAACTAGCGTTTTGTACTTTCTACACAGAGTTTGACCAGTCCAGTGTCACAAAAACATCACGGAATATTCCACATGTTTATACAACGCTTGACATCCATCCATGCTATTCCGGAAGTTTACAGATAATTCGTGCATCTAAATATAATACCTTCCTCATTACTGCTTACATTCAAAAGTACTACATTCCTGACAACTAATCATTGTCCAAATACAATGCAATGAACTAATGAATCTCAACAGAAACAGATAAGAGTGGCTCTGGTTCAATCAGACATCAATTACGGGTACTGTCCTTGAGAACAGAGAGATGGCCAGTCGACATGGTGACATTGTGTTGCAATGTAATACAGACTTGCCCGAGCGTCAGTCAGACAACAATGACGGGTACTGACCTTGTAGAACAGAGAGACGGCCAGGTTCTTTCTGTAGGTTGTACTGGACAAGCCAGGGGTGGTGTCGGGGACCAGCTCGGCCGACAGAGTCGCTATAGCACCTGTACATAATACATGGATCAATGTATCCCCGCTATGCAACATGCATATATTGGAATGTAGGAAGAATATATTTGTGGTACTTACCCAACCATACATTACAATTAAAGCGAAACTTGTGACCACAAAGGACATAACAGGGTAACTGTGTTATAATAATATAAGAACAAATTCTAAAAGAAAGGTGCACTTGACAATTATCGTCCATTGGCAATATTCCAGCTATAGTGAAAATAATCCACGCCTCAGCAAAATCACGGCGTTTAAAACATTGAAATTATTGTAATCTTGCAGACAAGGTACGAGACGTTACATAACTACTTGCGTTTGTGATTATTTTAAATCGGATATTGGACAATGTTTCCGATGATATAAATATGTATCTTGGAAATGTTCAAAGCAATAATACTTCAGTTTTCCATAGGCATGGATACATGTAAAGGTATATAATATGAAGCACAACTACACATGCAGATCTTTTGAGGGACAAAACAAGGATACCGTTCATCTCTTACTGTGATACAGCAATAGCGAATGAATCCTGAAGTATTGGATGTTCTCCATAAATGCTAAACAAAAGCGACAAAACCCTTTCCATGTTCATAGAAATCTCTGCAAAAAGCAGAGTCGATGGTATGATTCGGACAATATCATTAGCACGTGCTCATGAATCACTATGAAATTGTGATGATACCACGTATTTGCGAAAAGATGAGCGTATTATGCCCCGCCGGTGGCACCCATCACGAACACATGCAAAGGCAAGTCAATTGCTCACCTTGATCAAACAATTCATGAAGGTATTATGTACCTACAATGGGCTGTGTTTTAAAACTCACAAAGTGCTTCGCTTAGATGTAATGGACCAATTCATGTCACTTACGTTGGAGGACTGCAGAATCTCCCAACTGTTTACCCTGTAGAAACGCCTCTGTGTTGCTGGCGTGGACCTAGGGAAATATGCAACCTTTGTTCACAAAGTTATGGAACCAAAAAATGCTGTAAAAACGTCTGTATTACTGAATGTGTAAATAATTGCATATGTATAACCTGTATTTGCCTTGGTATTATAATCGTATTGATTTCCACCATTTGAGGGGGAACGGGTGGCCCAGACGTCTAAGGCGCAGCGATCTGCTGTGCAGAGTTGCGTCCCTTGAGCACGCCAGAAACCTATGATTGTGGGCTCGAATCCCGGTTCGCCCCGATTATGTTTCTAGGTTCGTCAACACCATACCCGTGCTCGTGGGTATCACCGAAGTGGTAAACGCCTTAGACCTGCATCACTTCGGGCTTTCCCCCACATTAAGCTGACACGCCGCGATATAACTGGAATACCGTTAAAAGCGGCGTTAAACCCAACACACTCACTCACTCACTCACCCACTCACTCCACCATCTGACTTTAGCATATTCTTGACTTACTAGTGTCTTGTTGATGCCACCGTACACCAGGGATGGTTTTGTCTTGACAGTGAAGTTGTTGTTCCTGTCCAGTTGCAACCTGAAGCCTGCTGTCACATAGGCGTGGGCATTCTGAAGTGAGTAAGTAAATGAGTGGATTTTGTGTGCGGTGAATTAAGAGCTCGAGTAATACAGACAAACCACAACTGCCCATTTAAAGCTGAGGACTGTCTCCTTGTGCGTCACAAAGGACTCTTCACCTCATCGGTGCAAAATATTCTGCGATCCCCAGTTACTAAACTGAGGGGCAAAAGAAAGGATACCGAGTTTTGTTTTATGGAATTGACCATCACTCATTCCTGGAACAGTTTATAAAACCGTGGCTGGGTAGTTTTGTGTAAAAATAAGTTGGTTCAATGAAAACTGGGGTAAGAAATGTGCAACCACATGACTTCTACCACGTTTGAAATGTTGTTCATTGTGCCCCCAAAAGCAAATTTATTGATTTCCAAAGATAACATGTTATGAGACACCCACCGGCAGTTGTGTATAATGCAAAATTGTTCTGATTGCGAGTAGTTTTAAATCTAAGTATATTTTGAAAACCATTAAGTATTCTTTGAGTGCTAAGTGCCAGTACAGGTCAGTTTTGGATATAATATCGCAATCTTAAGATAAATCAATTGAAAATCAAACATAAAATAAAATCAACTGAGAAGTGTTGAATATTTTGCTTATCAGTGTTTTGCTTATCAGTTTAATTATGATGGTAGGAGAATGTGGTTGTAGGTTCTAGTGGTACTAGGTGAGTGGTAAAACGACATAAAAATCATCTGAACTAGGTGGTTGTATGAGATGTGAAAAGTACTCTGGCTTCGGATCATGAAGTTATGAAAGTCGGCAATGCAATGTACATTCAACGTTCTCTAGGAATACGAGTATTTTACTTGTTTTAAAAGATACTTGTAATCCCGTGCCTTCTCGATACTATTGTGTATATAATGTCAATAGATCCTTAGAACCGTTTCACCATCATCACAGTTTGTCATAGATTACCTGATGTCTGGGGGTAATCTTGAAGGTCTTGACATACACGTCTCCAGATGGGAATGTTGGAAGCATCACAGACAGGATGACCTTGCCCTTCATGTCTAAGTTCAGAAAGTCCATGAGACTGTATGATGTCTCTGAGCCATCACTCGAACCTGTAACATAAGTTGATATAGGACTAATTCACTCGGTTATAAAATGATTTCTACGCTGATTCCATGTCTGTGGGAGTTTTAATACCTGAGCTTGAACCTCATTGGGTACTGTTTCTACGGAACTTACCTCACAACAAAGTTATTCACATGGTAAATTTGTATTTTAGATAATGCCTTGTCCTTGTTACAACAGATAATGGCCAAAGAGGCCCAAGCATAAATGTGCTAGTGTGGGAATGAGGTATCTACTAAGGTGAAGGTTACACAAAGACAAAACTACCCGAATGGTAGTAATGACGTAACATCCGGAACATGTTTCAGTTGCCATGACTACAGCTAGTCAGGTGAAATAAATCAGCTAATCATTTATGTTGTCAGTGCACACAAGCTGGTCAATTTGATTATATTGTCTCACTTTTTTTCCCCCCATGTGAATGTGTTGGCATCAAAGAGAAACATAAAATACATACAGAGAAAGATCTTGCTGGGACATAGAGATGTCATGGTCAAACTAGGTCCCTTTTTTCTTCTTACTTATAGATAAGCTCTACTTCTTTCACAAACATACTCATTTCTCACCTATAAACAGAGTTGCTCCGACCGTCTCGAACATGGTGAAGACATCAGACGGGAACTCAGTGTGCAGGTTCTTCAGCATCAGGTTACCTGCCCAGCTGCCCAACTAAACATACACAACAACCAAGCTTCCATGAATGTTTTTTTCCAGATGAAACAGAAAGGATCTGTTCAGGTATCTCTTGGGGAACAGGACAACACCCTCAATCGTTCTTGGTCATGTTTTTTATTTGTTTATATGTTTGTTATTTAACGAATCGACCAGCAATATTCTAGCTTTATGACGGAGACCTGTAAATAATCGAATATGGACGAGGCAAACCAGTGATTGATCTTATGAGCAGCGACCCACGTCGTCGGGGTAGATGACACGCAATCAATCAAGTCAGAGAGCCTGACCATCCATCCATTAAATCGCCACCTACGACAAGCATAGGTTCCCGGGAACCAATTCAAACCCAAATCACCTCGAGGCTTACGTTTATATTTCGTGATTAAGGGACACGGGTGGCCCAGTCTGCAATTCGCTGGGCCGAGTTACGTCCCTTGAGCTCACAAGAAACCTGTGGTTGTGGGTTCGAATACCGGTTCGCCCAGATTATATGTCCAGGTTTGTCAGCACCATACCCTTGCTCCTGCTTTGAGCTTTCCTTCAACATGAAGCCGACACGTATAACTGGAATACTGCTCAAAGCGGCGTTAAAGCCTCTCCTCACTGACTCACTCTTCAAACAGTTGAGCAGCTTATAAGATTCTGATCATGGGTCCTCTCTACATGTTTGTGTCCGAGAGAGATGTAGAGATCAGGATCTACTCACATTCCTGACTCCAGTGTTAGCAATGACGGCCACGTGGCTGGCGAAATCCCGGAAGTAGGACAAACCAGGGTTGGTGCTGTTAGTCTCGAACACCTCCATCATGTTGGTCAGAGTGATGCTGGGACCAAAAAGCACTTTGGAGGAGTCAATCTGTCAAAACGAAACCATGATCCTGAAATTCTAGTAAATGTCGAAAAGTAGGGATAATACATTATAGACCATTTGATATTCATTGCCTTACTTAGGTTTTAAAACCCTTGTTCATTTCTGCCTCTTAACAATAGAAGGTCGGTCCCTCATAGGATCAATGCGTCCAACAATGCGAATAATGTATTAAAGATGTTGATATGCATGTTCACAGAGTAGTAATAACGTCTATGAGAAACTTACTGAAATGTCATAGAACTCCTGGATGCCACGCAGATCTATCAGTACGTCATACATCCAAGGACCGATCTCTTTGTAGACACCTGGAAGACATCATCAGTACTATGTTACAGTAAGTGAGCACATCAATAACTCATACTATTCGCCAAACAGTTCAGATGGTTCATGGCAAATATCGTCACACACTATCCGAGAGACAGAAGGACAACTCACAGGAAATACCCATCAAGTATTATGTACCCTACGCAACAACAAATGTCAGAATAAAGTGGGTGATTTGGGTTTAACGCTGCTTTTAACAGTATTCCAGTTAAATTGCGGCGTGTAAGCTTAATGTGGGAGGAAAGCCCAAAGTGATGAAGGTCTCAGACGTTTACCACTTCGGTGAAACCAACGAGCACGGGTATGGTGCTGACAAACCTAGAAACATAATTGGGGCGAACCAGGATTCGAACCCACAATCATAGGTTTCTGGTGTGCACAAGGGACGCAACTCTGCACAGCGAATCGCGGCGCCTTAGATGACTGGGCCACTCGTGCCCCCTATTCCACAATCAAATCTCATAATCAGCTAGTTTGTAATTGAAAGGACGAGCAACGATCCATGGTTTCAGGGTGCAGCCAGATCATATTGTGAACCCACGTAAAGTGATTACAGACCATGTGGTTGTGGTATTTATTCACATCAGCTAATGTCACGTAATCTTGACGAGTTTATACGAAAAGCACCAGCGTCGTAATGACCCGGTGCCCAACGAATACACCAGAGACACTGGAGACCTTGGAGAAGTTGAGATGTCACCGTATTCATCAACGGGTTGACAAACCACACACAACACTATTTATCTATTTTCTTTATTAATATAAGGGAATACCAGTGACCGAATCGTCCTGGATACCGAAGCTTCCTTTCAGGATACAGAAATCTACCTCCTGTCACAGATTCGAACCCATAATCATAGGTTTCTGTCGTGCCCAAGGGACGCGACTCTGCACAGCGAATCGTGGCGCCTTAGACGACTGGGCCACCCGTGCACCCGTCGGAATAAAGACAATGTGAGTGATGTTTTGCCCCACCTTTCAATTATTACAGACATATGTCGTTGCATGGCTATAAATCATGTGGGGAGATTAAGTTAAGTTTAATTTCACTTTCAAGGTTATTTCATTTATATGACGATGTGGTTGTTTGTACTTGGCCGGACATATGTCGGTTTTATGATGCTAACCCACTGAAACACCAGTTTAACATGAATACCCTACTAAGACACATTATTTTGACCCCGGGCTGACCAGTCCTTGTTTTACCCTTCACATACCTATCGCAAGATAGGTAACAACATGTACTATCCTTTAACGTCTTTTGACATGAAGCGGCCGTGGATCGAACCAACGACCTTCGCTCTCCGGACAAACGTTCTATCAACTACATCACGGAAGGGGTCGAATGAACAATGAGAAATCATAGTATACCATATCCTGAATTTCCGAACACGAGTCTGTAGTTGTCTCCCTTGTGTTGGCCGAGGAGGGCGTACAGCTGCTGTCTGGTGGTGGGTTTGTACCACTGTGACCCCTGCAGCACAATGTGGAGGGGGACGTGCTCCGGGTCAGTCTGTCTCTCAGATGAACAGCGTCCTGTGCAGGTCTTCCCGGTATTGCTGCATATCTTCTTGTCCAGTTCCTTGAAAGGATGAAATGGTTTGATTTCTATTGAAAATGGAAAGAGTTTTGTCGTTTTTATTTGAATCCCGAATGTGAGTGAGTGAGTGTGTTGGGTTTAACGCCGCTTTTAACAATATTACAGTTATATCGCGGTGTGTAAGCTTAATGTGGGAGGAAAGCCCGAAGTGATGCAGGTCTCAGACGTTTACCACTTCGGTGAAACCCACGAGCACGAGTATGGTGCTGACAAACCTAGAAACATAATCGGGGCGAACCGGGATTCGAACCCACAATCATAGGTTTCTGGTGTGCCCAAGGGACGCAACTCTGAAAAGCGAAACGCGGCGCCTTAGACGACTGGGCCACCCGTGCCCCCGAATCCTGAATGGGAAACACAGATAACGGTTTAGCATTGGTATTGTTGCTCTTCTGGATAAACCGGGCCCTTTGGTAGTGCATTCATCTACACAAAGAACAAGGTTGTTTTCCTATATGTATATGCATTTAAACAACTATATTTACCTCTATGTCAATGGTACCTCCAGGGAGATTTGGTGCAGAATCAGAAGCAAACGACTTCATGGCGTCCAGGATTGGACGGTACCCTATAAATTCATATTTAAACGCATTTCATCATTGAAGAAGATGGAGAGACTGATTTCAAAATTTCAGAAAGAATATGAGGATGCTGCAACAAGAAGTGAGTGAGTGAGTGGGTTGGGTTTAACGCCGCTTTAACAGTATTCCAGTTATATCACGGCGTGTCAGCTTATTGTGGGAGGAAAGCCCGAAGTGATGCAGGTCTCAGACGTTTAGTCTGTCTTACAGGCCCTGATACAAATATATATCAAATACAGCCCATGCAAGTCTATAATGTTTGGCAAGTCTAGATTACTGCAGTATCTGAAAATGAAGAGAGTCACTGGGCTCCCTTTTATTATAATTTTATTAAGATAACTGAACAACTGTTTTTTTCTGTACGATATGTTCATTTCAGAGACTAGATGTTAGTTTACACTTCGGTGAAACCCACGAGCACGGGTATGGTGCTGACAAACCTAGAAACATAATCGGGACGAACTGAGATTCGAACCCACAATCATAGGTTTCTGGCGTGCCCAAGGGACGCAACTCTGCACAGCGAATCGCGGCGCCTTAGACGGCTAGGCCATAAATGTGGAGAGTTTATGTTATATCACAGCTGTGAATCGAGCGTCGTACAAGGGAACATGTGACTGTATACGAAAACGTCACCACGATGATAGAGGAATGGGTCAGAGCGTTTTTGTTTTATCGATAGGTGCTAGTGTTAAGACGCACAAGGACAAGCATTACGTTCACATTAACGTTTCATTATTTAGTCTGTGGAAGAAATAAATAATTTAATTTGTTCGAAAAGCAATAAATTGTATTTATATCTTCAGTTCAATGTTTGTGATTTTATGAATACGACGAGGGACTTGAACCTATAACGGTGTCGTGGCGCCATCTTTTACTATAACAAGTGAAACTTGATGTACAGTATCGGTTTGTTTGTATGTTGTTTGCGGCCGCAATCAGCAATGTTCAGCTATAAAACGGTTGTCTGCAAATACTCTAATCTCTGTCAGACAAACCAGTGACTGATATGATGAGCATTGTCCCACTGTCGGGCGCGACGGCACGCAAACAACCAGACCGCCGAACCGGCCCATTTTGACGCCTCGCACAATCTTGAGCCAGTTGAAATTCGATTTCCGAAGGGGGCAGTCTCAAAACTACCGCGTCGCTTAAGCGTATGTATCTAAAACTAAAATATTTAAAATAAAGATCTTATTGGGACTTCATATAGAGGACTAACTGACAGCCAACTGGTATACCAATATCAATCAAGTATTATCTATATGTACGAACGAATCTTACATGAATATCGTTGTCTACAAGATATTGCGTGCAAACGTATCACAATTTCTCGTATTTGGTGATAACAATGATAACAGTAGACTGGTAACAATGATTTGCTTGTTTCTGTTATCTGTTTATTTTGGAATCAACATATACCATATCGACAGTCTGTTCAGGTGAATGTACGTGTACCTTTAGGGAGAATAGATTTCTGATATTTCTCAAACATTTCCTTTGGAAGATAGAAGAAAGGTGAGAAAGGATATGACGAAATAAAATAGCAATTTCTTTATCTATGACTTCTAATTAATTTCAGCTTGAACTGTAGCAATTAGTAAGGTTTTCTCCCATGATTTCGTTATTGGTCTGTACGCAGTCTGTATATTTCATTCATCTACCTAACCTACTTAATACAAAAAGACCCTTGAAGATCCAGGTTAATCAATCCAAATTGATTTTCAGCAACCTATACTTGTCGTGAGAGGCGATTAACGGGATCGAGTGGTCAAGCTCGCTGACTTGGTTGCATGTCATCGTATCAAAAGCTGCGTAGATCGATGCTCATGATGTTAATCACTGGATTGTCTGGGCCAGTCTCGATTATTAACAGGCCGTTATATGGCTGGAATATTGCCGAGTGCGGCGTTAAACAACGATTTTTTAAATCGTGATAAAAGGAGAAATATGTCATGGTTGTTAGCCTTTGGGTTTCACTGTGCGAGGAAAAGCAGAGTATGGTCTCAGCAGGTACAATACCATCCAATTACATAGCAATGGTACATTGTATGGTACATTTATTCCATACTGAACAAAAAACGGTTAGGGATCAAGGAATTTGTATATACCGTAGACATTCAAAGAAACGCAATCTTCACTGCGCAAAATAAATGTCACCCAAAATATTCATGATCCCTAAAATGATTTTTTCTGTATAATTCGATTACAATATTGAGTGGGTGAGTTTGGTTTGACGTCGCTTTGAACATTATTTCAGTTATATCACAGCGTGTCAGCTTAATATGAGAGGAATGCGGAAGTGACGTTTACTAATTTGGTGAAACCCACGAGCACGGGTAAGGTATACTAGTAATTGCAGTAGAGAAGACACACTGACCAGTACACCTGCAGATGGAGGCATCATAGGCATTTTCTACTTGTTGCATAGTTGGTTTGGGAGTTCTCTTCAGCAGTCTGGAACACAGAACAACGTCACTTACTCTCAACATCACAGAACAATATGACCAAATAGATCAATGTCTTTGAAAAGGCATTTAGAGATTGGGAGAATATGATTACACGACACTTTTTATGAATTGCAACTTCTTTTAATTTATTTTTAAAAAGAAGCTGCTTTCCATAAAAAAGTGTCATGTATTCAAGTATTCACATACTTATCTGTTTCTACTTGTCAAGTGTGATCTGAAACTAAAAACCTGGATGAGACAATGAACAAACTTACAGCAATGGGCGGGGTCGTTAATGCATATTTAAGACCTTACCCATACATATTCATGACCTGGGCGGGGCTACAGAAGCCACATTGGGAGCCATTGTACTGTGCCAGGCGGTCTTGTATCGGATGTAGGCCGTCCCTGGGGTTGCCCAGACCCTCTATGGTTGTCACTTGCATACCGTCACACGTGTAGAGCGGTACCAGGCACTGACAAAACGTGGATAATTTGTTATTGAGTTTTTGTATGGTTATTTCGTTATTTTTATATTGCCACACATATATTTAGCTTGTGAGTGAGTGAACGATGCTTGAAACATTAAATAATACGATGATGTGTGAACCGTGAAAAGTTAAATGCTACATTATAAATACATTACATTGGGACATATGTCATATGTCAGCCCTTACACTATTCTACCCATTAATCCTAACGGGCCGCTCTTATCAAATTGAAAGGTACAATTATTGGCGTGACAGTTAGAGGACTACTGATGTCGAATTATTATTGTATATTTTTTTACTGGCATTACTAACAACAACAACAACAACAACAACAACAACAACACAATCAATCATACTGGCAAGTACATGTTTCATTTCAGACCTTATCTCGTTATCTTTTATTTTTTCACAAATGTACTGACAATATATATGTATTGTGTTCCTACCGAGTTGACTGTGTAGGTCTGCACGGCCTTTGTGATGGGATCATACAGTGTGGTAGTGACGAGACACACGCCACACCCTCCCTCCATACACATCACCTTGGTGCCATAGGACACACCCTGGGACCTCATGAACTCATTCAGGGAAAGAGCTGCGGCATACTGGTTGCCAACTGGAATAAGAAAAACATTCTCGAAAGTTAAGACCTAATAAAGAGAGAATGGGAAACTTGACGATGTGTTATTGAAATTTTCTTTCTTTAAAATAGTACTGGATAATATGAATAACTGTCAAGCATGCAGAAATATCTTTGATTGCAGGAATAAGGGTCCCGCCGTCAGCGTACGTGACACAATCACAGACAGGTGACTTCCCGATCCGTGACCGACGTGTTACAGAAAGCCATCCATATTTTGTTTACCAAAGAAAAACACTTACGTGTGTTAAAACATAGAAACTTTGCTATTTGTATATTTTGCACACTAAAGTATTGAGCACGAGTCGACAAGTTTCCACGTTTCTGAACATACGTTAGTATTTTTCGCTATGTAAGGCCTCTCAATGCTGGCTTTATCCTGGCTGTATAACACAATATTCCACAATCAATGAGTGAGTGAGTGAGTTTGGTTTGACGCCGCTTTTAACAGTATTCCAGTTATATCACGGCGTGTCAGCCTAATGTGGGAGGAAAGCCCGAAGGGATGCAGGTCTCAGACGTTTACCACTTCGAAGAAACCCACGAGAACGGGCATGGTGCTGACAAACCTAAAAGCATAACCGGGGCGAACCAGGATTCGAACCCACAATCATAGGTTTCTGGTTTGCCCAAGGGACGCAACTCTGCACAGCGAATCGCGGCGCCTTAGATGACTGGGCCACCCGTGCCCCCTATTCCACAATCAAATCTCATAATCAGCTAGTTTGTAATTGAAAGGACGAGCAACGATCCATGGTTTCAGGGTGCAGCCAGATCATATTGTGAACCCACGTAAAGTGATTACAGACCATGTGGTTGTGGTATTTATTCACATCAGCTAATGTCACGTAATCCTGACGTGTTTTTACGAGAAGTACCAGCGTCGTAATGACCCGGTGCCCCAAGAATACAGAAGAAGTTGAGATGTCACTGTATTCATCAACGGGTTGACATAACACTCACAACACTTTTTATCTATTTTCTTCATTAATATAAGGGAATACCAGTGACCGAATCGTCCGAGATACCGAAGCTTCCTTTCAGGATACAGAAATCTACCTCCTGTCACAGCTGTGTGTGTACCTGAGTAGGAAGTTCCATTAATGGTGAAGTTGACCGAGGACTTGAGAGGACCTGTGGCCTTGAACTTGAAGAAGTGGCCACAGTTTTCACAGGTAGAAGCATAGACGCCATCCTTCAGTGCTCCGTTGGTGGGGACGTGGCTGTGGAGGGGAACGAGTACGAATTTTGCGCGTTAAGAATCAACTTTCGCAAGTATAAAGACAAGGTGAGGTGAAATGGGGTTTATAGCAACGTGCATGCAGTCCACTGAGATACCATGACGCAGTTTAACATGGATACTCCACTAAGACACTGTATACCGACTCCGAGTCGAGCAGTGCTTGTTTTATCCCGTTAATGTCGAGCGTCAGGCAGGGTAAAAACAAGTACCATCTTTTAACGTATTTTGGTATGACGCGGCCGGTGATCGTACCCCGGACTTCAGCTTTCAGGGCAGACGCTCTATCCACTAGACCACGGAGGTGGTCTGTATAATTAAGGGAATTTGATCATTGATATTAATCCAACAAGAAGAGAGCGTCTGTATCCCCGACGCTGGATTACCTTACATTGCCAACTGTTTGATTGACATTCTAGAAGCTGGAGAGTAAAATAAAACCTGCACAACTTTAAGAATAACAAATTCTGGTTAATGGCATATATGGCTACCCGACCGCTCCTGTGGAGCTGGAACGTCCGGTTAATAATCATTGCTTATGCAATAAACAAAAGTTGATATCCATAAAGTTGTACGTTTTCCTATTGACCTTTGTACTTTTTATTTTATAAACAAATACCGTTACAAACAAATGGTTGGCAGGTAGAAAGACTACCAATCATATATACATCAGACCAGATAGTACTGATACCATGGGAACAATTGAAATCTGCCACATATCATTAAACATGTTTGAACCGAAATACAATTAATTCGACTAAATTAATCACCGGTCATACCTCGTTCTGCACACAGGGCATTGTACAAAGTTTCCAAGGGTTTTAGTCGACATGTCTTGGCTGTCTATGTCTGCCGACTGATCTGTGACAGGCATCATACGTTGTCTACCTTGTAACCGTCACATGACGTGAGATAAGTAACTGTAACACCTCCTATCTGGGACGACTTTACATTGCCCACCCTGGCACGTACGATGGAACGAATACGCTAAATACTGTGGGAAATACAGCGAGTGATACTCTTGTAGCAATAGTCAAGCCACATCACGGCAAAAGACACAAGTATACTTAAACACAATGACAATGCACAATCCATTTATCTCGAAATCAGAAAGGATATGTTTTTGTGCGCAAGTCGATCTCCAAACACATAAATTTTGAACCCATACAAAAACATTGTTGTGTTTGATTATCTCACGCCTAAATACCCATTATTTAATTTTTGTCGTCATTCTGTCCAAAGATACAAAAAATCGAATACTAGTAGGACTTTTCAAAGTGTTTCAGTATATGTACATATTTTCCACACATTTACCAAGGTTTAGGCTTATAAACTAGGCTACAAAAGCGGCGTTAAACCCAGATCACATTCTCATTGTAAGTTATTGACTCTGGTTCAGTAGAACCAGTGACGACAGGTCTTGCAAGGACAGCACTACACAATGTGACACCCATACAGGCAAATTACAGAACTTGAATACCCAGTCCAATGTAATCGCTTCTCATTTGACGCAATGGGGTGAACGAATCTACACTTAACATCTCCCGGCGAGGCTATGATTAATAAAATTGTTAGGACAGCTATATCTTCTTGGTGAGAGTTTTAGCAGTTCAAAAGGCATACAAAATATATGTAAAATTTTCGACTCTAGGCTAGCGATATCTTCTTGATGACAATTTTAGCAGTTCAAAAGGCATACAAAATATATTTGAAATTTTCGACTCTAGGCTAGCCATATCTTCTTGATGACAATTTTAGCAATACAAAAGGAATGGAAAATGTTTTTAAAATATCAGACCTTATTTTCAGTGAAACGAGTTATCGTGAACTGGGTCTATATTACAAAGTGCGCAATCAATATATCTACACTGTTATCAGTGTCTTTGCGTCAATATTGTCAAGGTAACTGTTGATTTGAATCGTACGCTTACCCTGCTTCTAATGTTCTACCTGATTCTGACTATCTGTAGACTGTATACGATGAATATTATCTTATCATTATGTAAACCTCGCCTTTGGTTTTGTACACAATCGGACGTTTGAATCATCCCTTGTTTACATGACCACATCAATCAGCATGTTGTCATGAGGAGTTTAAGAACTTTAACTCCCGAACCTGTGGTCCCTCTCCCTTGCTAGAGTGAGTTAGTGAGTGAGTGTGGTTTTACGCCGCTTTTAGCAATATTCCAGCAATATCACGGCGGGGGACACCAGAAATGGGCTTCACACATTGTACCCATGTCGGGAATCGAACTCGGGTCTTCGGCGTCACGAACGAACGTTTCACCACTAGACTACCCGACCGCCCCCCTTGCGTGAACGACTGCATGAATGAGTGTTTTGCTAAAATTTAAAAAATATTTCCGTTATATTCACGCCACCACACACAGAGTTTAGTCTGGAAAGAAAGTCAAAGCCGGTGCAGGTCATAACCGTTTAACAGGTCAGACTGGCGTTCAGTTAACGCAAATGCATAGGTAATAGGTATACCATCTTCCTGTATATATTATATTTAAACTGTAACTGTGTTTGGCGATATGCCTATTCCTTGCTAACTGGTAGTCAAGCAAGGACGCGAATGTATACAGCTTATGTTTGCTATTCTTCTAACAAGAGGCATCACAAGGGTTCTGTTGTTTACATTCGTCTCACGTCAATAGTATATGTACATGTCCAAATATTACTCGCTTCGTAGTGTTTGAATTTGAATATGGTTGTCCCTCCCGGTAGATATATTGGCATATGTTAAGAGTGTTGAGAAATGGTGATGGAGTTAGTAGGGACCGATGCATCCCCGCCCCTCACCCTGCAATCTGTGTCGATGGATAATGGGGGATCTTTTTCACTTTATCTTCCCTTTACTAACCCGCTAGGTGCATTGACCCGGACGGTCCAACCTTAAACTGACGGCGCATGTGGTGTGCGTGATACGATCGGTACATGTTACTATGACACCTATAGACAGTTAACCAGTATAGCCATCACCTCTATCGGCAACGGTCACGCTGGTGTATAGTGACGCTTTAGCTTGGCTCCGTCTCTACTTGTAACTGGTTGTCGCAGCGCGCATTGATCCGAGAACCAGCCCGGAAGAGACAGGTTGGACAGCTGCTGATATCATTTCAAAAGGCGAGTTATTGCCCTTTGGAACAAAAAGATCGCCCATTGAAACAGGTTATTCTCTGACGTTGATGCTTCATATCTATGTTTTTGTTTACCTCACAGCTGTAGACTGATTGGTCATACATGTACACCTCGAAACAATGTTTATGTTCTAAATCGTCATAAAACATTTATCAACAACACAATACTTCATTGGGTGGCGTCTACCGCAACCTTTAGGCGACGGGTTTATTTGAGGCTAGGACCGGATGTACTGTGGTGTCAACGTGGCATAAACAGGTATACACCATCGGAGGAAGGAAGTACACAGCAGGGCAATCTGTAGTGGATAGTATGTTTATGCATAAATAACTTGCATCTACGTTGATCACCCTGGCAAGACTTCAAGGTGTCCAGCGCCGCAGTGGTAGAGAACTCTACACCAGAAGAATGCAAGCACCAGGCTCCATTTCCAACATGGCATTGTTCGTGCCCACGTCTGTACTGATTTCCCGAGAGCTCAGACGTACTGCCGTGGCCGTCAGGGTCACCGAATCTCAAGCCAATAGAGCATCTGTGGTGTGAGCTAGACAGACGTTTACGTCAGCGTCAAGCAGGGTCATAGAATGTACAGTAATTATGCCAAGCTATTCAGGAAGAATGGACTACCATGCCACAAGGTTTTATCCGCAGGCTTTTCATTCTATTGGCAGGGGGTGTCGTTCGTTCGTTCATCTATGTCCTATACACCAGCTGGTATATGTCGAATACGCCCTCCGATCCATGTCCAATACACCAGCTGGTATATGTCAAATACGCCCTCTGATCTAAGTTCTATACACCAGTTGGTATATGTCAAATACGCCCTCCGATCTATGTCCTATACACCAGCTGGTATATGTCAAATACGCCCTCCGATCTAAGTTCTATAGACCAGCTGGTATATGTCCAATACGCCCTCCGATCTATGTCCAATACACCAGCTGGTATATGTCAAATACGCCCTCCGATCTAAGTTCTATACACCAGCTGGTATATGTCCAATTAGCCCGCCGATCTATGTCCAGCTTGTATATGTCCAACACGCCCTCCGATCAATGTCCGACAGGCACAAGCTGGTATATGTCCAATTCGCCCTCCGATCTATGTTCTATACACCGGCTGGTATATGTCCAATACGCCCTCCGATCCATGTCCAATACACCAGCTGGTATATGTCCAATACGCCCTCCGATCCATGGCCAATACACCAGCTGGTATATGTCCAACACGCCCTCCGATCTATGTCCTGTACACCAGCTGGTATATGTCCAACACGCCTCCGATCCATGTCCAATACACCAGCTTGTATATGTCCAATACGCCCTCCTATCCATGTTAAACTAATATATGTCCAACACGCCCTCCGATCTATGTCCTATACACCAGCTGGTATATGTCCAACACGCCCTCCGATCTATGTCCAATACACCAGCTGGTATATGCCCAATACGCCCTCCGATCCATGGCCAATACACCAGCTTGTATATGTCTTATACGCCCTCCGATCCATGTCCAATACACAGCTGGTATATGTCCAACACGCCCTCCGATCCATGGCCAATACACCAGCTGGTATATGTCTTATACGCCCTCCGATCCATGTACAATACACAGCTGGTATATGTCCAACACGCCCTCCGATCCATGGCCAATACACCAGCTGGTATATGTCCAATACGCCCTCCGATCAATGTCCTATACACCAGCTGGTATATGTCCAACACGCCCTCCGATCTATGTCCTATACACCAGCTGGTATATGTCCAATACGCCCCCTGATCCATGTCCAATACACCAGCTGGTATATGTCCAACACGCCCTCCGATCCATGGCCAATACACCAGCTGGTATATGTCTTATACGCCCTCCGATCCATGTCCAATACACAGCTGGTATATGTCCAACACGCCCTCTGATCCATGGCCAATACACCAGCTGGTATATGTCCAACACGCCCTCCGATCTATGTCCTATACACCAGCTGGTATATGCCCAATACGCCCTCCGATCCATGTCCAATACACCAGCTGGTATATGTCCAATACGCCCTCCGATCCATGGCCAATACACCAGCTGGTATATGTCTTATACGCCCTCCGATCCATGTCCAATACACAGCTGGTATATGTCCAAAACGCCCTCCGATCTATGTCCTATACACCAGCTGGTATATGTCCAAAACTGCCTCCGATCTATGTCCTATACACCAGCTTGTATATGCCCAAAACGCCCTCCGATCCATGTCCAATACACAGCTGGTATATGTCCAATTAGCCCTCCGATCTATGTCCAGCTTGTATATGTCCAACACGCCCTCCGATCGATGTCCGACAGGCACAAGCTGGTATATGTCCAATACGCCCTCCGATCTATGTTCTATACACCAGCTGGTATATGTCCAATACGCCCTCCGATCCATGTCCAATACACCAGCTGGTATATGTCCAATACGCCCTCCGATCCATGTCCAATACACCAGCTGGTATATGTCCAATACGCCCTCCGATCTATGTCCTGTACACCAGCTGGTATATGTCCAACACGCCTCCGATCCATGTCCAATACACCAGCTTGTATATGTCCAATACGCCCTCCTATCCATGTTAAACTAATATATGTCCAACACGCCCTCCGATCTATGTCCTATACACCAGCTGGTATATGTCCAACACGCCCTCCGATCTATGTCCAATACACCAGCTGGTATATGCCCAATACGCCCTCCGATCCATGGCCAATACACCAGCTGGTATATGTCTTATACGCCCTCCGATCCATGTCCAATACACAGCTGGTATATGTCCAACACGCCCTCCGATCCATGGCCAATACACCAGCTGGTATATGTCTTATACGCCCTCCGATCCATGTCCAATACACCAGCTGGTATATGTCCAACACGCCCTCCGATCCATGGCCAATACACCAGCTGGTATATGTCTTATACGCCCTCCGATCCATGTCCAATACACAGCTGGTATATGTCCAACACGCCCTCCGATCCATGTCCAATACACCAGCTGGTATATGTCCAATACGCCCTCCGATCGATGTCCTATATACCAGCTGGTATATGTCCAACACGCCCTCCGATCTATGTCCTATACACCAGCTGGTATATGCCCAATACGCCCTCCGATCCATGTCCAATACACCAGCTGGTATATGTCTTATACGCCCTCCGATCCATGTCCAATACACAGCTGGTATATGTCCAAAACGCCCTCCGATCTATGTCCTATACACCAGCTGGTATATGTCCAAAACGCCCTCCGATCTATGTCCTATACACCAGCTTGTATATGCCCAAAACGCCCTCCGATCCATGTCCAATACACAGCTGGTATATGTCCAACACGCCCTCCGATCCATGGCCAATACACCAGCTGGTATATGTCCAATACGCCCTCCGATCGATGTCCTATACACCAGCTGGTATATGTCCAACACGCCCTCCGATCTATGTCCTATACACCAGCTGGTATATGCCCAATACGCCCTCCGATCCATGGCCTATACACCAGCTGGTATATGTCCTACACGCCCTCCGATCTATGTCCTATACATCACCTGGTATATGTCCAACACACCCTCCGATCTATGTCCTATACACCAGCTGGTATATGTCCAACACGCCCTCCGATCTATGTCCTATACACCAGCTGGTATATGTCCAACACGCCCTCCGATCTATGTCCTATACACCAGCTGGTATATGTCCAACACACCCTCCGATCCATGTCCAATACACAGCTGGTATATGTCCAACACGCCCTCCGATCCATGGCCAATACACCAGCTTGTATATGTCCAATACGCCCCCCGATCTATGTCCAGCTTGTATATGTCCAACACGCCCTCCGATCCATGTCCAATACACCAGCTGGCCTATGTACCATATACCAGCTGTGTGCTGTCGACTTGACAGGCAGTTTGAGTCACCTCCACCGTTGCTGGTCCATCTGGAAGAGACAGTTGAATAATAGCATGCTATCGATATCCTGCCAAAGCAGTGTCCGCAACCATGAGCTACGTACAGTCAACGTTGGACACAACAAAGCCAAATCACATACCGTTACTGTGCAGCTACTAATGACATATATAACACACAAATAGTCATGACAGTCAGGACCAGTTAAAGTACCAGCAGCCATGGGGCCCTCATTTCAATCAGATACTAGCCAATTATTAGATAAAGGGAACTATCCACACGGGGGTAAATTATGAAACAAAGTCCCAATGTTTCTTTATAATAATTGCATATCTACTGTATAAATCGCTCACGGTTAATCAATCATAATCCTTTCTTACAAATGTAAATAAATGTGGCAAGACCAGATGAATAATCATACCGAGAGGGAAGAATGTGTCCTTTGATATTTCGCTTCTGGCAGCCTCGATGGCGTGTTTCACAGCAAACAACGCTGATGCAGCCATACACAGGGGTGGCTCGCCGACAGCTGAAAAAGCGGACAAAACTATTATACTCACAAATTGAACCCATTCATTGAATTCTCCGAGTATGTCAGGAAGCGTCCAGATATAAATTGCCGCATAGTGTATATTTCTCTACAACTCGGACTTGACAGGAGAACGAGTGAGTATGGTTTTACGCCGCTTTTAGCAATACTCCAGCAATATCATGAAGGGTAACACCTAAAATGGGGTTGTTGGGAATCGAACCCGGGTCTTCGGCGTGACGAGCCAAATCCTTAAGCACTGGACTACCCCACCGTACCTGATGGGAAGTTGGACATATACCAGGTGATGTATATGACATAGATCGGAGGGTGTATTGGACATATACCAGCTGGTGTATAAGACATAGATCGGAGGGCGTGTAGGACATATACCAGCTGGTGTATAGGACATAGCCTGTGACCTGTGAGAGGCTGAGATAAGGCTCAGATAAGGTTTGGAGCGTATCCTGAGAGGTTCACCAATCAAAGTTCTATTCCACTGATCCAAGATTCACAACTAACAATTGAGTTACTATCCAACACTGAAACAAGAAAATTACCTTTTGCCCTCAAGACTCCGCGTGGGTTGGGGGCATTCTTCAGGAACTGAATACGGAAGTCAATAGGGATGTCCTTTCCTAGTGGGGGCTTGTATTCCTGAAGAAATATTAAAATTTTGAGATTTCTACAATATGTGATCATGAAAACAACATATATGAAATTGCGATAAAGGCTTGACCTGTATCAACTGTTGCCTAGGGTAGTCAGTAACTATGAACTCATTGTAACTCAGCATGTTATGTTTGTTTGTTTGTTTGTTGTTTAACGTCGAACTTAGCCATGTTCCAGCTATATGGCGGCGGTCTGTAAATAATCGAGTAATGACCAGATAATCCAGTGATTGACATCATGAGCATCGATCAACGCAATTGTTTGGTTGGTTGGTTGGTTGGTTGTTTTACGCCGCACTCAGCAATATTCCAGCTATATGACGGCGGTCTGTAAATAATCGAGTCTGGACCAGACAATCCAGTGATTAATATCATGATCATCGATCCACGCAATTGGGATCGATGACATGCATTAACCAAGTCAGAGAGACTTACCGCCCGATGCCGTTATATTAGTCGCCTCTTACGACATGCATAGTCACTTTGTAAGTATGGGTTGCTGAAGACCTATTCTAAACCGGGTCTTCACGGGTCGACATGTTATGAATAAAATATAATATAAATAGTGTCTGGTTTCTGAATGTCTTCATACACTTGGGCCTAACCTGCCTTCAACGTCTGATTATTATATTCCTCCTTTCCGGTGTAGCATAGTTAGAACATATCAACTGGAGCATAATCAATTTCATCAATATCAGTGACTGAATGTGACAATGGGTCACATGTTCAAGGTCATGGTCTAGTCCTGTTATGTCTAGGCTATGTCAGTAGGTTATTTATGAAAGAACCGCTTGGCCCATTGTTAAAAATTACATACCAGTTAAAACGTTTTTTCTGCTAGTATTTTACTGGGTTTTTTAATTTTTGCTACTGTTCATACCCATGTTCCAGCAGTCAGGGCGGTGCCAGTCTGGGGGTCAAAGATCATCTGTTCGGTCATCCAGTAGCCCAAGCCCATCACAAACGCACCCTCAGCTTGTCCAATGTCAATCTCAGGGTTCATGCTGGAGCAATGTTAAAATAGAATCATAATGATGGAGTGTGCAGCCTATTTGTCCGCGTTTTTTATATTCCTCTACCAATAATATGCGTTAAGTCCTAAACAAAGCAGTCCCTCACGACAAAGAACGATCTTCCATTTGATTTCGCCCATGTACCCTCGTCTCAAACATATAGTCTGATGCATCCTGATCCACACTCCACGCTCCACACATCACACGCCACATGCCACACTCCACACTGCACACTCTAGGCTCCACACGCCACGCACCACGCTCCACGTTCCACACTCCACACTCCACACTCCAAACTCCACACTCCACACTCCACACTCCACGCTCCACGTTCCACACTCCACTCTCCACACTCCACTCTCCACACTCCACAATCCTACAAACATCTAACACTGGAGACGTCTTTGTATCTCACCTCTCCCCACAGTCATACAGGATGTCCCCTCTGTTGATCTCATCTCTCACCACAGTCATAAAGGATGTCTACTCTGATGATCTCACCTCTCTCCACAGTCATACAGGATGTCCACCCTGTTGATCTGATTCTCCCCACAGTCATACAGGATGTCCACCCTGTTGATCTCACCTCTCTCCACAGTCATACAGGATGTCCACCCTGTTGATCTCACCTCTCCCCACAGTCATACAGGATGTCCCATCTGTTGATCCCACCTCTCTCCACAGTCATACAGGATGTCCCATCTGTTGATCCCACCTCTCTCCACAGTCATACAGGATGTCCCATCTGTTGATACCACCTCTCTCCACAGTCATACAGGATGTCCCCTCTCTTGATCTCACCTCTCTCCACAGTCATACAGGATGTCCTCTCTGTTGATCTCACCTCTCTCCACAGTCATACAGGATGTCCACCCTGTTGATCTGATTCTCCCCGGTCAGAACGTCCACCTCAACCTCAGTGCACGTTGCGCCGTAGATGTTGTAGTTAGTACTGTCACCGGTTGGATTCGTGCTGAAAATATATACAATCTAAATGCTATGGTTGTGCTATCACAACTTCAACTGGGACACTAGTTGTTCTCTGTTCCAGTTGCCTATGTTGTTGGAACGGAGTACAACACGCAAGTGCCCCCTCCCCCTCCACTCTTGGCTGTAAGAACCGGTCATGAACATCGACACATTGCAGAAAAGGAACAATGTAGAATTGATGTTATAGTGTGTATAGCGCTAACAACCACACACTGACATCAAGAATAATATTAAAACTTACAAGCTTCTAGCTGACAAGTCCACCCCTTCGCTGTAGCACTTAGCAACCAGTTGTTGCCAGGTAGGGTTGACCATCTTGGCTTTGACCGGGGCCATCCGGGTCTTTAATTGTTGACAGCATAGCGTGACACCCTTTAACACATTTAAAGGAAATTATAATTTGGATGCCTAGTCTTTCAAAAAAACTATTTTAAATTGACGTGTGATTTATAAGGACAATTATGATGATGATGTAGACGTGTGATGGTACTGTAGTATGTAGTAATGTAGGGTACAGCAAGGTGAGGTGAGTGATGTGAAATGGGGTTTAACATGTACATCGCGTTCAGATGCACGTGTGTGTGTGTGTACTAGTCCGGACTAATGTCGATTTAGAGTGCTAGTCCACTGAGATACCATGCCGTAGTTTAACATGAATACCCTACTCAAGTCACAGTATGCTGACTCCGAGCCGACCCGTCCTTGTTTTAGCCCCTTAATGCCGATCATCAGGCAGGGTAACAACAAGTACCATCTTTAAACGTCTTTTGGTATGACGCGGCGGGAGATCGAATCCCCGTCCTTCCGCTCTCTGGGCAGACGCTCTATCCACTAGACCACGGAGGCGAGCGGGTAAAGAAAGATCAGGGTGTATTGCCTTCATGTTCTCAGACTCAGAAATTTGACGGGTTTGTCAAAACATGTTGTCATTAGACGAGTTTTAGTTTTGAAAACCCCGTCGCTGCTCCTCCAGAGAGCTATCAAGCGTTTGACCCTTTAAATAGTAACATATCTCACCAATGCGTTGAGTTCACTGGTGATGCTGCCTCCCGTAGTGATGGAGTTGGAGTCCGCCAGGGTCGTCGTTGGCTTCACCTTGATCGTGTCCATAGGAATACCCAGCTCAAAGGCACATACTTGCATCATCTGTCGTGGCACAACAATGTCTAAATTGCTTTCGTATTATCAATGTAACCATCAACCCATCAACGCATTATACATCACAGCATGTTTGCAGTCGTATCTGAACCTTTGTCACTTGGGAATGTGCTCATAATATCTAATCTGACAGTCACAGTAGTCTATCAGATGAAACAAGGAAACGTTATTTGTTTTGAAACTTCCACTTCTAACTTAAGCATTCACTCTCACACAGATGCACGGGTGGCCCAGTCGTCTAAGGCGCCGCGATTCGCTGTGCAGAGTTGCGTCCCTTGGGCACGCCAGAAACCTATGATTGTGGGTTCGAATCTCGGTTCGCCCCGATTACGTTCTAGGTTTGTCAGCTCCATACCCGTGCTCGTGGGTTTCACCGAAGTGGTAAACGTCTGAGACCTGCATCACTTGGGGCTTTCCTCCCACATTAAGCGCCATGATATAACTGTAATACAGTAAACCCAACTCACTCACTCACTCACTGTCATATACCGATCAGTCACCGTGAGTCGAACATATTACCAGAATAGGCAGAAATGACTGGAATACTGTTAAAAGCGGCGTTGGGGGCACGGGTGGCCCAGTCGTCTAGGGCACATTAAGCTGACACGCCGTGATATAACTGGAATACTGTTAAAAGCGGCGTAAAACCCAACTCACACACTCACTAAAAGCGGCGTTAAACCAAACTCAAACACACTCACTCACTCACTCAGATGCAGAAGGTTCACAGTTCATCAATACGTGTATGTTGATTAAAACGGTATTATGAACAAATCGAGAACACATGAACATTAATAACCTCATTGGATCACTTAAACATATTAACTAACCTTGGTGTTGATTCCCTGTCCATTCTCCACACCGCCGATCGATATTGCGACGGAGCCATCCCCGTTGTAGACGGTCATGTAGACGTTGTAGTTGGCGTTTGAGTAGTTCAGGTTGAAGCGGAGAGGCATAACTGAAATACCCTTCTTCTTCCATCTGTTGGCCTTGATTTTAACAAAAAGAGAAAGTTCGTCGAGTGAGTGATTAGTGGACACCACTACCCTTAACATACGTTGTCAGCAAAGCTAAGCTGTCACCTCATTTAAAGAGTTCTAAAGTTTATCATGCAGGTGAGGTGAGGTGAGGTGAGGTGAGGTGAGGTGAAATGGGGTTTAATGCATGCACGTGTGTGTGTGGCTGCTTGTACTAGTCCGGACTGATGCCGATTTATAGTGCGAGCACACTGAGATACCATGCCGCAGTTTAACATGAATACCCAACTCAGACACAGTATACTGACTCCAAGCCGACCAGTCCTTGTTTTAGCCTCTTAATGCCGAGCGCCAGACAGGGTAACAACAAGTACCATCTTTTAACGTTTTTTGGTATGACGCGGCCGGGGATCGAACCCCGGACCTTCCGCCCTCCGGGCGGACGCTCTACCACTAGACCACTGAGGCGGTTATCATGCAGGTCAATGTGAATACTACAGAGCTGCGCCAACGCCCGAACACGTTTGTACCTGGTTGAAAGCTGCAATCTGCTGTTTTCTAGCCTGGACATCGGCTGACGTCTCCAGCTGAGCCACCATGTCTTTGATGTTGCAGTACTTCAGAACCATTCCATTTGCAGCTTTCTGGAAACAGGAAACACACTATGCGTACTGTCGAATCAGTCTTATCTTCTTCACGTATATTTTCTTGGCTCAATGTTAGCGTAAAATGCATTTATAACTCGCTACTTCTAATATTGATCAATCAATCAATGAGTTTTTGTCTCTGCATTTGGACATAAAGAAGATCAAAGCCATCGCAGCATGATACATTAAAACACATGTACAAACGCCACCCAAACGGGCTACG